>NC_134838.1:25881332-26181332 GCF_965363235.1 Mytilus galloprovincialis
GTTCTCTGAACAATTGGTTTTTAATTATTATTATTTTTTTTTTTTTTTTCTTCAGAATCCATAATATTTGTCATATAGATACATGAACAGATTACTGAAGACTAAAAATAACTTCCAACAAACCGGAAGTGGCCAATTATCTCCCATTCTACATACAAAAGTATATAGAAACTATATATTTTTGGAATCAATGTGAAAGAAGCTATCATATGAGACCGGATGTGACATTCATTTCACCGGAAGTAGCATATTGTCTCCCTTATATCTCTCAAAAAGATAATTAATCTATCTCCCTTATTTCACTTAAAAATATAATGAAACCATTATTTATCGCATCAGTATGAAGAAACTATCTTCTTATCAAAATATCTTTGGTGTGGAAAGACTTTCAATTGTTCTCTGAACAATTGGTTTTTAATTATTATTATTTTTTTTTTTTTTCTTCCGCCTAATTTTTTTCTTGCGTAGTATTGATGTTTCAAAAGATGTCGCTTAGATATTTGGAATATGATATCGTAAAGTGTATGCGCTTTTAAAACTGACAACTGCGTAACCAAATACTTTGCGTTGTAAGAGTTATCTCCCCAAACACTGTTTTTCTTGTGGCCACTACTCCTTCGCAACCGTAAAAGATTACGACAAATTTATTTTACCAAATTGCTCGTTACGTCTTCAGAATTAGGCAATTCATTTGGACCGAAGCTTTCCAGAGACTCCATATGAGAGTTATTTCCCCTTATGTAAATGATATAAGTAATATGCATTTCTAACTGGTAAACCATAAGTGATAGAGACCTAGGGTCTTCAGATTTGAGGTCCTTGGTCCAAAAAAATGAAAATGAGGTCAAGGTCAAAGGTCAAGGTCATGTTCTAAATTTTGATTTTTGTTTATTTTCACTGATTTTCAAATACCGTATGACATATTGACAAATAATTTTTCATAAATTGTTATTTGCGACATGTCCTTACTTGTATATTTTGGTTGAAAGGGTGCACAAATAATAAATGGGAGTTTTTGCCCATCTTATATTTAGGTTTACCCGTAAAGTGATATTACTCTTTAACCAAACATATTAAAGACCTAGGGTCTTTTGATTTAAGATCCTTGGTTTGTGACCTTGAAATTGAGGTCGAGGTCATAGGTTAATAGGACGTTCTAGATTTTGACCTTTGCTTTAAATTGATATTAATACATCATAAAGCCATAGGAACTAACATTTTAAACTGATTTTTCATATTTCCATATCAAAATAGATCTTTACTAGTGGAAAGACCTTCAATTGTTCTCTGAACAATTGGTTTTTAATTATTATTATTATTATTATTTTTTTTATTTTTTTCTTCCGCCAAATTTTGTTCTTGCGCAAAATGTTTGTTTCGCAATATGTCGCTTAGATATTTCTCATATAGTATCGTATAGTTTATGCGCTTATAAATTTCACCCTGCTAAGGCGAACCATTTTCTATGTAAGAGTTATCTCCCTTTTCACTGTTTACCCTCTATGTGCATCTCCTTCGTAACAAAACAAGATAGCGACAAAATTCTTTTTACAAATTGTTCGTTTCATCCTCAGTAATTTTTGGCGTATTTGGATCGAAGCGATTCGATGAAATTTTATAGGAGTTATCTACCTTTACAAAATAAATTTGTCGGTATGTTTGTTTAACTCATAAACAGTTAACTGTATAACCCTGGAATGTTTTTATTTGAGTCCTCTAGGTCCCAACTTAGAAAATGAGGTCAAGGTCAAAGGTCAAGGTCAAGTTCTGAATTGTGATTTTTGCTTGTTTTTGCATTTTCTCCGACATTTTGAGCGGTACAGAGAAAAAACAAGTGGAAAATGTCAGTTTTTTTGTAATGAAGATATTCTACATTTAGTCTTATACAATTAAATGGCATCTTATAGGAGTTATTGCCCCTGAAATGTCTTGATATAAAGTTATTTGATTACAACTTCAATTAAGTTCATTATCAAGACATTTGACCTCATACAAAAGGTTAAGTGACTAATGACCTTAAAAAATGGCTACCGGAAGTGACCTTTAAAAAACCGGAAGTAGCTATTTTTGCAATTTGTTTCACCTAAAAGTACCCAGAATCCATATATTTTGTCATATAGATACATGAACAGATTACTGAAGACTGAAAATGACTTCCAACAAACCGGAAGTGGCCAATTATCTCCCATTCTACATACAAAAGTATATAGAAACTATATATTTTTGGAATCAGTGTGAAAGAAGCCATCATATGAGACTGGATGTGACATTCATTTCACCGGAAGTAGCATATTATATCCCTTATATCACTCAAAAATATAATTAAACCATCATTTATCGCATCAGTATAAAGAAACTACCTTCTTATCCAAATTACTTTACTGTGGAAAGACTTTCAATTGTTCTCTGAACAATTGGTTGTTTAATTAGGTCTTTCCACTTTTCTGTGGAAAGACCTATTGTATTTGTTCTGATTATTATTATTATTATTATTATTATTTTTTTTTTTTTTTTTTTTTTCTTCCGCCAAATTTTGTTCTTGCGATAAATGTTTGTTTCGCAATATGTCGCTTAGATATTTCTCATATGGTATCGTATAGTTTATGCGCTTTTAAATTTCACCCTGCTAAGGCGAACCATTTTCTTTGTAAGAGTTATCTCCCCTTTCACTGTTTATCATCAGAGTGCATCTCCTCCGTAACCGTAGAAAAATGCGACAAATTTATTTTATAAAATTGCTCGTTATATCCTTCGCATGATTTGTCCTATTTTAACCGAAGCGATATGAACACTCCTTATGAGAGTTATTCCCCCTTTTGCATTTGATATTAGTAATATGCATTTCTAACTGGTAAACCATAGGTAATAGAGACCTAGGGTCTTTTGATTTAAGGTCCTTGGTCCAAAAAAATGAAAATTAGGTCAAGGTCAAAGGTCAAGGTCATATTCTAAATTTTGATTTTGGCTTATTTTCACTCATTTTCATTAACCTTATCAGATATCGACAAATTATTTTTACTAAATTGTTAGTTGCGACATTTCGTAACATAATAATTTTGGTTGAAAGGGTGCGTAGACAATAAATGGGAGTTTTAGCCCCTACCACATCTAAAATTATGCGTAAAGTGATATTACTTATTAACCATACATATTAGAGACCTAGGGTCTTTTGATTTGAGACCCTCAGTTTGTGACCTTGAAATTGAGGTCAAGGTCATAGGTAAATTTGGCGTTTTAGATTATGACCTTTGGTTAAAATTCATATCTATACATCATAAAGCCATAGGAACTGACATTTTAGACTGATTTTTAATATTTTAATATCAAAATAGATATTTACTGGTGGAAAGACCTTCAATTGTTCTCTGAACAATTGGTTTTTAATTATTTTTTTTTTTTCTTCCGCCAAATTTTGTTCTGCGATAAATGTTTGTTTCGCAATATGTCGATTAGATATTTCTCATATGGTATCTTATAATTAAGGCGCTTTTACATTTCACCCTGCTAAGGCGAACCATTTTCTTTGTAAGAGTTATCTCCCTATTCACTGTTTACCATCAGAGTGCATCTCCTTCGTAACAAAAAAAGATAGCGACAAAATTCTTTTTACAAATTGTTCGTTACATCCTCAGTAATTTTTGGCGTATTTGGATCGAAGCAATTCAATGAAATTTTATAGGAGTTATCTACCTTTACAAAATAAATTTGTCGGTATGTTTACTTAACTCATAAACAGTTAACCGTATAACCCTGGAATGTTTTTATTTGAGTCCCCTAGTTCCTAACTTAGAAAATGAGGTCAAGGTCAAAGGTCAAGGTTAAGTTCTCAATTGTGACTTTTGCTTGTTTTTGCATTTTCGCCGACACTTTGAAAGATACATATTAAAGAACAAGTGCAAAATGTTTGCTTTATTGTAATGAAGATATGCTACATTTAGTCTTATACTATTACATGGCATCTTAGAGGAGTTGTTGCCCCTAAAATGTCTTGATATGAGGTTATTTGATTATTACTTCAACTAAGTTCATTATAAAGGCATTTGACCTTGTACAAAAGGTTATGTGACATATGACCTTGAAAAATGAATACCGGAAGTGACCTTGAGAAAACCGAAAGTAGCCTTTTTTACAATGTTTTCATCTAAAAGAACTCAGAATCCATATATTTTGTCATATAGATACATAAACTGATTACTGAAGACTAAACATGACTTCCAACAAACCGGAAGTGGCCAGGTATCTCCCATTCTACATACAAAAGTATATAGAAACTATATATTTTTGTAATCAGTGTGAAAGAAGCTATCATATGAGACCGGAAGTAGCATATTATCTCCCTTATATCACTCAAAAATATAATTAAACCATTATTTATCGTATCAGTATGCAGAATAACTTCTTATCCAAATTTCTATGGTGTGGAAAGACTTAATTATTATTATTAAGTCTTTCCACTTTTCTTTGGAAAGACTTATTGTTTTTCTTCTGATTATTAAGTCTTTCCACTTTTCTGTGGAAAGACTTATTGTTTTTCTTCTGATTATTATTATTAAGTCTTTTCACTTTTTTGTGAAAAGACTTATTGTATTTGTTCTGATTATTAAGTCTTTCCACTTTTCTGTGGAAAGACTTATTGTTTTTGTTCTGATTATTATTATTAAGTCTTTTCACTTTTTTGTGAAAAGACTTGTTGTATTTATTATGGCACCCTCAACGGAGTTGGGGTGACATATTGTTATTGTTCGTTTCTTTTTTTATGGCACCCTCAACGGTGCCATCCGCTATTGCTTGCAATCGCAAATCTAGTTATTATTTTTATTCTTCCACACTTTTTGTCCAAGACAGTTCTCGGAATTAGATGGACCAATCTTGATGGAACTATGCTATAATGTTGTCCACCATGTGAAGTTGTGCACCTGACTTTGGAATGTGCAAGATGGCCGCGGTTACCATGGAAACTAAAAAAATGTAAAAGAAAATCAAAATTCTAACTCTTTCGTTATAAGAGCCAACCTTATGAAACTTTGTGCAAATGTTGGTGGTGGGGCCCCGAGGTACCAACAATACTTAGAAATTCCCAAATGGCTGCCATTGCCATGGAAACAGGCGAAATGTTTAACATAGAACATTCCAGAACATCAATGTTAAATTTATTCTAGAAAGATTTTGTATTAAGTGATGGTATCTAATTATGATGAGAACAAATTGCAGCAGCAGGTTGACTTTGGAATTTTCAAAATGGCCGCCGTTACCATGGAAACAGCAAAAATACGAAAAATTTCAAAATGCTCCAAAATTTTTGAAACTTTACGACAATGGCAATAGACATCTGAAATTGCGGTCTTTGACATCGGAATTTTCAAAATGGCTGCCGCTCACCTGGCAATAGGGGAAGGGTGCCATCCGCTATTGCTTGCAATCGCAAATCTAGTTCTGATTATTATTATTATTTTTTTTTTTTTCTTCCGCCAAATTTTGTTCTTGCGCAAAATGTTTGTTTCGCAATATGTCGCTTAGATATTTCTCATATGGTATCGAATAGTTTATGCGCTTTTAAATTTCACCCTGCTAAGGCGAACCATTTTCTATGAAAGAGTTATCTCCCTTTTTACTGTTTATCCTCTGTGTGCCTCTCCTTCGTAACAAAACAAGATAGCGACAAAATTCTTTTTACAAATTGTTCGTTACATCCTCAGTAATTTTTGGCGTATTTGGATCGAAGCGATTCGATGAAATTTTATAGGAGTTATCTACCTTTACAAAATAAATTTGTCGGTATGTTTATTTAACTCATCAACAGTTAACCGTATAACCCTGGAATGTCTTTATTTGAGTCCCTTAGGTCCTTACTTAGAAAATGAGGTCAAGGTCAAAGGTCAAGGTCAAGTTCTCAATTGTGACTTTTGCTTGTTTTTGAATTTTCTCTGACACTTTGAGAGATACATATAAAAGAACAAATGCAAAATGTCAGCTTTATTGTAGTGAAGATATGCTACATTTAGTCTTATACAATTAAATGGCATCTTATAGGAGTTGATGCCCCTGAAATGTCTTGATATGAGGTTATTTGATAATAACTTCAATTAAGTTCATTAGAAAGACATTTGACCTTATACAAAAGGTTAAGTGACGAATGACCTTGAAAAATGGCTACCGGAAGTGACCTTTGGAAAACCGGAAGTAGCTTTTTTTGCAATTTTTTCACATAAAAGTACTCAGAATCCATATATTTTGTCATAAAGATACATGAACAGATAACTGAAGACTAAAAATGACTTCCAACAAACCGGAAGTGGCCAATTATCTCCCATTCTACATTCAAAAGTATATAGAAACTATATATTTTTGGAATCAGTGTGAAAGAAGCTATCATATGAGACCGGATGTGACATTCATTTCACCGGAAGTAGCATATTATCTCCCTTATATCACTGAAAAAGATAATTAAACCATTATTTATCGCAACAGTATGAAGAAACTACCTTCTTATCCATATTTCTTTGGTGTGGAAAGACTTTCAATTGTTCTCTGAACAATTGGTTTTTAATTAGGTCTTTCCACTTTTCTGTGGAAAGCCTATTGTATTTGTTCTGATTATTATTATTTTTTTTTTTTTCCGCCAAATTTTGTTCTTGCGATAAATGTTTGTTTCGCAATATGTCGCTGAGATTTTTTTCATATTGTATCGTATAGTTTATGCGCTTTTAAATTTCACCCTGCTAAGCCGAACCATTTTCTTTGTAAGAGTTATCTCCCTATTCACTGTTTGTCATGTGTGTGCATCTCCTTCGTAACAAAATAAGAAAGCGACAAAATTCTTTTTACAAATTGTTCGTTACATCCTCAGGAATTTTTGGCTAATTTGGATCGAAGCGAATCGATGAAATTTTATAGGAGTTATGTACCTTTACGGAATAAATTTGTCGGTATGTTTTTTTAACTCATAAACCGTTAACCGTATAACCCTGGATTGTTTTTATTTGAGTCCCCTGGGTCCTAACTTAGAAAATTAGGTCAAGGTCAAAGGTCAAGGTCATATTTAGATTTTCATATGTCTTTGATTTCCCTATAATTCTTGAATGGTTATAGATACAGAAAATTTAAGCAGTGAAAAATGTTCAGTACTTCAAGGGGCAACTTTGTTACATTATGACTGTATTGGTTTTACCATTATGTAAGGGACATAACCCCCATTGATGGTTTATAAAAAGCCATTATTAGGCAAAACTCTTAAACAAAAGGTCCTTGACCCATAGGGTCTTTTGCAATGACATTGTGAAGCAATGACCTTGACAAAGGTCACAAAGTCAAAGGTCAAGGTTATGTACATATGTGATTTGGGGGACGACTTGAAGAATTTTATGTGTGTTTGCCAACCAACCAACCAACCAATCATGATCATGATCAATCAACCAATCATGATCATGGTTAATCCATCAATCAATCATGTTTCCGTCTCATGTGTTTAATATAGGGTTCAAGATCTCCTTTGTTTCTTTTTCGCTGTTTCAATTGACCCTTTCCAACGTGTTTAACCAACCAACCAACCAACCAACCAATCAATCAATCAATTAATCAATCAATCAATCAATCATGATCAATCAATCATGTTTCCGTCTCGTCTCGTGTGTTTAATATAGGGTCCAAGATCTTCTTTGTTTCTTTTTCGCTGTTTCAATTGGCCCTATCCAACGTGTTTAACCAACCAACCAACCAACCAACCAACCAACCAACCAACCAACCAACTAATCAATCAATCATGATCATGATCAATCAATCATGATCATGATCAATCAATCATGTTTCATGAAAAATTGAAATTTAATATTGTTCTTGCGTCACTTCTGAAAAAAAATTCCACATGTACTCTGAAACTACAAATACAATCGACCTCAAAATTTGCAGTCAGCAGGGCATACATGTACTAAAAGTTTATAAAAAAACTTGGTGCAGATATCTCTCAAAGCTTTTCCTAGAGAAAAGAAATTGCAATGCCGTAAAAATTGCTTGCTAGGTCCGTAAATTTCAGTAAAAGCCTACAATAAAATGTCCGCTCCGAGATTGAAATACTAATCTGTGTTACAAACAGGTGCTGAAAAATGTACATTATCAGAAAATAATCAATAAATGTGTTTTAAAGTTACACCGGATCGAATAAATCCAAATCATGCACTGCTTGTGAACTGTCATCAAAATGTCAATTTCCTACAATGACAAAAGAAATTACATTGTGTGCATTCCGTCTCTATACATGTTGCCTGTTCAAAGTCACCACCTAAAAAGGAATAAAAAGACTATCTTTTCGTTATTATAAACCCGTGTCACGTGATGTGGCGCGCGCGCTGTACCTAAAATAAAAGAAAAACTTTCCAAACTAAACATGAAACTTCTGTGTGCATCTCCTTCGTAACAAAATAAGAAAGCGACAAATTTCTTTTTACAAACTGTTCGTTACATCTTCAGTAATTTTTGGCGTATTTGGATCGAAGCAATTTGATGAAATTTTATAGGAGTTATCTACCTTTACGGAATAAATTTGTCGGTATGTTTTTTAAACTCCTAAACCGTTAACCGTATAACCCTGGAATGTTTTTATTTGATTCCCCTGGGTCCTAACTTAGAAAATTAGGTCAAGGTCAAAGGTCAAGGTCATATTTTAGATTTTTATAAGTTTTTCATTTCCCTATAATTCTTGAACGGTTATAGATACAAAAAAATTAAGCAGTGAAAAATGCTTGGTACTTTAAGGGGCAACTTTTTTACATTATGACTATATTGATTTTACCATCATATAAGGGACATAACTCCCATCGATGGTTTTTAAAAAGCCATTTTTAGGCAAAACTCTTAAACAAAAGGTCCTTGACCCAAAGGGTCTTTTGCAATGACCTTTTGGAGCAATGACCTTGACGAAGGTCACAAGGTCAAAGGTCAAGGTCATCAAATTATGTGGTTTTGGCACTATTTAAACAGTTTTATGAGTGTTTGAATTTCAACCAACCAACCAACCAACCAACCAACCAACCAACCAACCAACCAACCAATCAATCAATCAATCAATCAATCAATCAATCAATCAATGTTTCCGTTTCATGTGTTTGATACGGGATTCAAGGTCTCTTTTTTTCCGCTTGTTTTAATTGAGCATATCAAACGTGTTTAACCAACATGTTTAACCAACATGTTTAACCAACGTGTTTAACCAACCAACCAACCAAACAACCAACCAAACAACCAACCAACCAACCAACCAACCAACCAATCAATCAATCAATGCATGTTTCCGTTTCATGTGTTAAATACGGGATCCAAGATGGTTTTTTTTCGCTCGTTTAAATTGAGCCTATCTAACGTGTTTAACCAGCCAACGTGTTTAACCAACGTGTTTAACCAACATGTTTAACCAACGTGTTTAACCAACCATCCAACCAACCAACCAACCAACCAATCAATCAATCAATGCATGTTTCCGTTTCATGTGTTAAATACGGGATCCAAGATGGTTTTTGTTCGCTTGTTTAAATTGAGCCTATCTAACGTGTTTAACCAGTCAACGTGTTTAACCAACCAACCAACCAACCAACCAACCAACCAACCAACCAACCAACCAACCAATCAACCAATCAATGCATGTTTCCGTTTCATGTGTTAAATACGGGATCCAAGATGGTTTTTTATCGCGTGTTAAAATTGAGCCTATCAAACGTGTTTAAACTACGTGTTTAACCAGCATGTTTAACCAACGTGTTTAATCAATCAACCAACCAACCAACCAACCAACCAATAAATCAATGCATGTTTCCGTTTCATGTGTTAAATACGGGATCCAAGATGTTTTTTTTTTCGCTTGTTTAAATTGAGCCTATCAAACGTGTTTAACCAGCCAACGTGTTTAACCAACGTGTTTAACCAGCCAACGTGTTTAACCAACCAACCAACCAATCAACCAATCAATGCATGTTTCCGTTTCATTTGTTAAATACGGGATCCAAGATGTTTTTTTCTTTGCTTGTTTAAATTGAGCCTATCTAACGTGTTTAACCAGCCAACGTGTTAAACCAACGTGTTTAACCAACGTGTTTAACCAACATGTTTAACCAACCAACCAACCAATCAACCAATCAATGCATGTTTCCGTTTCATGTGTTAAATACGGGATCCAAGGTGGTTTTTTTTCGCTTGTTAAAATTGAGCCTATCAAACGTGTTTAAACTACGTGTTTAACCAGCATGTTTAACCAACGTGTTTAATCAACCAACCAACCAACCAACCAACCAACCAACCAACCAACCAACCAACCAACCAACCAATAAATCAATGCATGTTTCCGTTTCATGTGTTAAATACGGGATCCA
This sequence comes from Mytilus galloprovincialis, assembly GCF_965363235.1. Classification (NCBI taxonomy): domain Eukaryota; kingdom Metazoa; phylum Mollusca; class Bivalvia; order Mytilida; family Mytilidae; genus Mytilus; species Mytilus galloprovincialis. The sequence goes on from NC_134838.1 coordinate 25,891,688, forward strand.
AGATATTTTTTTTTTCGCTTGTTTAAATTGAGCCTATCAAACGTGTTTAACCAGCCAACGTGTTTAACCAACATGTTTAACCAACCAACCAATCAATCAATCAATCAATCATGATCATGATCAATCAACCAATAATGATCATGATCAATCAATCAATCATGTTTCCGTCTCATGTGTTTCTTATAGGGTTCAACCAACCAATCAATCAATCAATCAATCAATCATGATCATGATCAACCAATCATGTTTCCGTCTCATGTGTTTAATAAAGGGTCCAAGATCTTCTTTGTGTCTTTTTCCGTGTTTCAATTGACCCTATCCAACGTGTTAAACCAACCAACCAACCAACCAACCAACTAATCAATTAATCAATCAATCATGATCATGATCAATCAATCATGTTTCCGTCTCATGTGTTTAATATAGGGTCCAAGATCGTCTTTGTTTCTTTTTCCGTGTTTCAATTGACCCTATCCAACGTGTTTAACCAACCAACCAACCAACCAACCAACTAACCAACTAACTAATCAATCAATCAATCAATCAATCAATCAATCTGTATGACTGTTTAATCATGACAGTTTATTGAAGGAACAAACTCTCAATTATTCAAGAAAAATTGAAATTTAATATTGTTCTTACGTCACTTCTGAAAAAAAATCCACATGTTCTCTGAAACTACAAGTACAATCGACCTCAAAATTTGCAGTCAGCAGGGCATACATGTACTAAAAGTTTATAAAAAAACTTGGTGCAGATATCTCTCACAGCTTTTCCTAGAGAAAAGCAATGGCAATGCCGTAAGAATCGCTTGCTAGGTCCGTAAATCTCAGTAAAAACCTACAATAAAATGTCCGCTCCGAGATTGAAATACTAATCTGTGTTACAAACAGGTGCTGAAAAATGTACATTATCAGAAAATAATCAATAAATGTGTTTTAAAGTTACACCGGATCAATTAAATCCAAAACATGCACTGCTTGTGAACTGTCATCAAAATGTCAATTTCCTACAATGACAAAAGAAATTACATTGTGTACATTCCATCTCTATAGATGTTGTCTGTTTAACGTCCCCACCTAAAAAGAAATAAAAAGACTATCTTTTCGTTATTATAAACCCGTGTCACGTGATGTGGCGCGCGCGCTGTACCTAAAATAAAAGAAAAACTTTCCAAACTAAACATGAAACTTCTGTGTGCATCTCCTTCGTAACAAAATAAGAAAGCGACAAATTTCTTTTTACAAACTGTTCGTTACATCTTCAGTAATTTTTGGCGTATTTGGATCGAAGCAATTTGATGAAATTTTATAGGAGTTATCTACCTTTACGGAATAAATTTGTCGGTATGTTTTTTAAACTCCTAAACCGTTAACCGTATAACCCTGGAATGTTTTTATTTGATTCCCCTGGGTCCTAACTTAGAAAATTAGGTCAAGGTCAAAGGTCAAGGTCATATTTTAGATTTTTATAAGTTTTTCATTTCCCTATAATTCTTGAACGGTTATAGATACAAAAAAATTAAGCAGTGAAAAATGCTTGGTACTTTAAGGGGCAACTTTTTTACATTATGACTATATTGATTTTACCATCATATAAGGGACATAACTCCCATCGATGGTTTTTAAAAAGCCATTTTTAGGCAAAACTCTTAAACAAAAGGTCCTTGACCCAAAGGGTCTTTTGCAATGACCTTTTGGAGCAATGACCTTGACGAAGGTCACAAGGTCAAAGGTCAAGGTCATCAAATTATGTGGTTTTGGCACTATTTAAACAGTTTTATGAGTGTTTGAATTTCAACCAACCAACCAACCAACCAACCAACCAACCAACCAACCAACCAACCAATCAATCAATCAATCAATCAATCAATCAATCAATCAATGTTTCCGTTTCATGTGTTTGATACGGGATTCAAGGTCTCTTTTTTTCCGCTTGTTTTAATTGAGCATATCAAACGTGTTTAACCAACATGTTTAACCAACATGTTTAACCAACGTGTTTAACCAACCAACCAACCAAACAACCAACCAAACAACCAACCAACCAACCAACCAACCAACCAATCAATCAATCAATGCATGTTTCCGTTTCATGTGTTAAATACGGGATCCAAGATGGTTTTTTTTCGCTCGTTTAAATTGAGCCTATCTAACGTGTTTAACCAGCCAACGTGTTTAACCAACGTGTTTAACCAACATGTTTAACCAACGTGTTTAACCAACCATCCAACCAACCAACCAACCAACCAATCAATCAATCAATGCATGTTTCCGTTTCATGTGTTAAATACGGGATCCAAGATGGTTTTTGTTCGCTTGTTTAAATTGAGCCTATCTAACGTGTTTAACCAGTCAACGTGTTTAACCAACCAACCAACCAACCAACCAACCAACCAACCAACCAACCAACCAACCAATCAACCAATCAATGCATGTTTCCGTTTCATGTGTTAAATACGGGATCCAAGATGGTTTTTTATCGCGTGTTAAAATTGAGCCTATCAAACGTGTTTAAACTACGTGTTTAACCAGCATGTTTAACCAACGTGTTTAATCAATCAACCAACCAACCAACCAACCAACCAATAAATCAATGCATGTTTCCGTTTCATGTGTTAAATACGGGATCCAAGATGTTTTTTTTTTCGCTTGTTTAAATTGAGCCTATCAAACGTGTTTAACCAGCCAACGTGTTTAACCAACGTGTTTAACCAGCCAACGTGTTTAACCAACCAACCAACCAATCAACCAATCAATGCATGTTTCCGTTTCATTTGTTAAATACGGGATCCAAGATGTTTTTTTCTTTGCTTGTTTAAATTGAGCCTATCTAACGTGTTTAACCAGCCAACGTGTTAAACCAACGTGTTTAACCAACGTGTTTAACCAACATGTTTAACCAACCAACCAACCAATCAACCAATCAATGCATGTTTCCGTTTCATGTGTTAAATACGGGATCCAAGGTGGTTTTTTTTCGCTTGTTAAAATTGAGCCTATCAAACGTGTTTAAACTACGTGTTTAACCAGCATGTTTAACCAACGTGTTTAATCAACCAACCAACCAACCAACCAACCAACCAACCAACCAACCAACCAACCAACCAACCAATAAATCAATGCATGTTTCCGTTTCATGTGTTAAATACGGGATCCAAGATATTTTTTTTTTCGCTTGTTTAAATTGAGCCTATCAAACGTGTTTAACCAGCCAACGTGTTTAACCAACATGTTTAACCAACCAACCAATCAATCAATCAATCAATCATGATCATGATCAATCAACCAATAATGATCATGATCAATCAATCAATCATGTTTCCGTCTCATGTGTTTCTTATAGGGTTCAACCAACCAATCAATCAATCAATCAATCAATCATGATCATGATCAACCAATCATGTTTCCGTCTCATGTGTTTAATAAAGGGTCCAAGATCTTCTTTGTGTCTTTTTCCGTGTTTCAATTGACCCTATCCAACGTGTTAAACCAACCAACCAACCAACCAACCAACTAATCAATTAATCAATCAATCATGATCATGATCAATCAATCATGTTTCCGTCTCATGTGTTTAATATAGGGTCCAAGATCGTCTTTGTTTCTTTTTCCGTGTTTCAATTGACCCTATCCAACGTGTTTAACCAACCAACCAACCAACCAACCAACTAACCAACTAACTAATCAATCAATCAATCAATCAATCAATCAATCTGTATGACTGTTTAATCATGACAGTTTATTGAAGGAACAAACTCTCAATTATTCAAGAAAAATTGAAATTTAATATTGTTCTTACGTCACTTCTGAAAAAAAATCCACATGTTCTCTGAAACTACAAGTACAATCGACCTCAAAATTTGCAGTCAGCAGGGCATACATGTACTAAAAGTTTATAAAAAAACTTGGTGCAGATATCTCTCACAGCTTTTCCTAGAGAAAAGCAATGGCAATGCCGTAAGAATCGCTTGCTAGGTCCGTAAATCTCAGTAAAAACCTACAATAAAATGTCCGCTCCGAGATTGAAATACTAATCTGTGTTACAAACAGGTGCTGAAAAATGTACATTATCAGAAAATAATCAATAAATGTGTTTTAAAGTTACACCGGATCAATTAAATCCAAAACATGCACTGCTTGTGAACTGTCATCAAAATGTCAATTTCCTACAATGACAAAAGAAATTACATTGTGTACATTCCATCTCTATAGATGTTGTCTGTTTAACGTCCCCACCTAAAAAGAAATAAAAAGACTATCTTTTCGTTATTATAAACCCGTGTCACGTGATGTGGCGCGCGCGCTGTACCTAAAATAAAAGAAAAACTTTCCAAACTAAACATGAAACTTCTCCGGTAACAATAATATAGACCCCATACAGAAACGAACAAACAAACAAACAAACAAACAACCCCCCCCCCCCCCAATTCAATCAATTTTAAAGGGGGAAAGACCCCCTACAATTGCTTTTTTAAAGCAATTGATTTATATTATTTATTATTTTTTTTTTTCCGCCAAATTTTGTTCTTGCGATAAATGTTTGTTTCGCAATACGTCGCTTAGATATTTTTCATATTGTATCGTATAGTTTATGCGCTTTTAAATTTCACCCTGCTAAGCCGAACCATTTTCTTTGTAAGAGTTATCTCCCTATTCACTGTTTATCATCTGTGTGCATCTTCTTCGTAACAAAAAAAGTTAGCGACAAAATTCCTTTTACAAATTGTTCGTTACATCCTCAGGAATTTTTGGCTAATTTGGGTCGAAGCGATTCGATGAAATTTTATAGGAGTTATCTACCTTTACAAAATAAATTTGTCGGTATGTTCATTTAACTCATAAACAATTAACCGTATAACCCTGGAATGTTTTTATTTGAGTTCCCTGGGTCCTAACTTAGAAAATGAGGTCAAGGTCAAAGGTCAAGGTCAAGTTCTCAATTGTTACTTTTTCTTGTTTTTGCATTTTCTCCGACACTTTGAAAGATACATACTAAAGAACAAGTGCAAAATGTCAGCTTTATTGTAATAAAGATATGCTACATTTTGTCTTATACAATTTAATGGCATCTTATAGGAGTTATTGCCCTTCAAATGTCTTGATATGAGGTTATTTGATTATTATTTCAACTAAGTTCATAATAAAGGCATTTGACCTTGTACAAAAGATTAGGTGACAAATGACCTTGAAAAATGACTACCGGAAGTGACCTTGAGAAAACCGGAAGTAGCCTTTTTTGCAATTTTTTCATCTCAAAGTACCCAGAATCAATATATTTTGTCATATAGATACAAACACTGATTACTGGAGACGAAACATGACTTCCAACAAACCGGAAGTCGCCAATTATTTCCCCTTCTACATACAATAGTATATAGAAACTATATATTTTTGTAATCAGTGTGAAATAAGCTATCATATGAGACTGGAAGTGACATTTATTTCACCGGAAGTAGCATATTATCTCCCTTTTATTACTCAAAAACATAATTAAACCATTATTTATCTCATTAGTATGAAGAAACTATCTTCTTCTCATAATTTCTTTGGTGTGGAAAGACTTTCAATTGTTCTCTGAACAATTGGTTTTTAATTATTATTATTATTATTTTTTTTTTCTTCCGCCAAATTTTGTTCTTGCGCAAAATGTTTGTTTCGCAATATGTCGCTTAGATATTTCTCTTATGGTATCGTATAGTTTATGCGCTTTTAAATTTCACCCTGCTTAGGCGAACCATTTTCTATGTAAGAGTTATCTCCCTTTTCACTGTTTACACTCTGTGTGCATCTCCTTCGTAACAAAACAAGATAGCGACAAAATTCTTGTTACAAATTGTTCGTTACATCTTCAGTAATTTTTGGTGTATTTGGATCGAAGCGATTCGATGAAATTTTATAGGAGTTATCTACCTTTACGGAATTAATTTGTCGGTATGTTTTTTTAACTCATAAGCCGTTAACCATATAACCTTGGAATGTTTTTAATTGAGTCCCCTAGGTCCAAACTAAGAAAATGAGGTCAAGGTCAAAGGTCAAGGTCAAGTTCTCAATTAAGACTTTTGCTTGTTTTTGCATTTTCTCCGACACTTTGAAAGATACATATTAAAGAACCAGTGCAAAATGTCAGCTTTATTGTAATGAAGATATGCTACATTTAGTCTTATACAATTTAATGGCATCTTATAGGAGTTATTGCCCCTCAAATGTCTTGATATGAGGTTATTTGATTATAGCTTTAAATAAGTTCATTATAAAGGCATTTGACCTTGTACAAAAGATTAGGTGACAAATGACATTGAAAAATGGCTACCGGAAGTGACCTTGAGAAAACCGGAAGTTGCTATTTTTGCAATTGTTTCATCTAAAAGTACTCAGAATCCATATATTGTGTTATATAGATACATAAACTGATTACTGAAGACTAAACATGACTTCCAACAAACCGGAAGTGGCCAATTAATTCCACTTCTACATACAAAAGTATATAAAAACTATATATTTTTGGAATCAGTGTGAAAGAAGCTATCATATGAGACCGGAAATGATATTCTTTTCACCGGAAGTAGCATATTATATCCCTTATATCACTCAAAAATATAATTAAACTTTGATTTATCGCATCAGTATGAAGAAACTATCTTTTTATCAAAATATCTTTGGTGTGGAAAGACTTTCAATTGTTCTCTGAACAATTGGTTTTTAATTAAGTCTTTCCACTTTTCTGTGGAAAGACTTATTGTTTTTCTTCTGATTCTTATTTTTTTTTTTTTTTCTTCCGCCAAATTTTGTTCTTGCGCAAAATGTTTGTTTCGCAATATGTCGCTTAGATATTTCTCATATAGTATCGTATAGTTTATGCGCTTTTAAATTTCACCCTGCTAAGCGGAACCATTATCTATGTAAGAGTTATCTCCCTTTTCACTGTTTACCCTCTGTGTGCATCTTCTTCGTAACAAAACAAGATAGCGACAAAATTCTTTTTACAAATTGTTCGTTTCATCCTCAGTAATTTTTGGCGTTTTTGGATCGAAGCGATTCGATGAAATTTTATAGGAGTTATCTACCTTTACAAAATAAATTTGTCGGTATAACCTCATATCAAGACATTTCAGGGGCACCAACTCCTAAAAGATGCCATTGAATTGTATAAGACTAAATGTAGCATATCTTCATAACAATATAGCAGACATTTTGCATTTGTTCTTTTATATTTATCTTTCAAAGTGTCGAAGAAAATGCAAAAACAAGCAAAAGTCACAATTGAGAACTTGACCTTGACCTTTGACCTTGACCTCATTTTCTAAGTAAGGACCTAGGGGTCTCAAATAAAAACATTGCAGGGTTATAAGGTTAAGTGTTTATGAGTTAAAAAAACATATCGACAAATTTATTTTGTAAAGGTAGATAACTCCTATAAAATTTCATCGAATCGCCTCGATCCAAATTAGCCAAAAATTCATGAGGATGTAACGAGCAATTTGTAAAAGGAATTTTGTCGCTATCTTTTTTTGTTACGAAGGAGATGCACACAGATGATAAACAGTGAATAGGGAGATAACTCTTACAAAGAAAATGGTTCGCCTTAGCAGGGTGAAATTTAAAAGCGCATGAACTATACGATACCATATGAGAAATATCTAAGCGACATATTGCGAAACAAACATTTATCGCAAGAACAAAATTTGGCGGAAGAAAAAAATAATAATAATAATTAAAAACCAATTGTTCAGAGAACAATTGAAAGTCTTTCCACACCAGAGAAATTTGGATAAGAAGGTAATTTGTTTATACTGATGCGATAAATGATGGTTTAATTATCTTTTTGAGTGATATAAGGGAGATAATATGCTACTTCCGGTGAAATGAATGTCACTTTCGGTCTCATATGATAGCTTCTTTCACACTGATTCCAAAAATATATAGTTTCTATATACTTTTGTATGTAGAATGGGAGATAATTGGCCACTTCCGGTTTGTTGGAAGTAATTTTTAGTCTTCAGTAATCTGTTTATGTATCTATATGACAAATTATATGGATTTTGAGTACTTTTATGTGAAAAAAATTGCAAAAAAAGCTACTTCCGGTTTTTTAAAGGTGTTTGTTTAACTCATAAACAGTTAACTGTATAACCCTGGAATGTTTTTATTTGAGTCCTCTAGGTCCCAACTTAGAAAATGAGGTCAAGGTCAAAGGTCAAGGTCAAGTTCTGAATTGTGATTTTTGCTTGTTTTTGCATTTTCTCCGACATTTTGAGAGGTACAGAGAAAAAACAAGTGGAAAATGTCAGTTTTTTTGTAATGAAGATATGCTACATTTAGTCTTATACAATTAAATGGCATCTTATAGGAGTTATTGCCCCTGAAATGTCTTGATATAAAGTTATTTGATTACAACTTCAATTAAGTTCATTATAAAGACATTTGACCTTATACAAAAGGTTAAGTGACAAATGACCTTGAAAAATGACTACCGGAAGTGACCTTGAGAAAACCGGAAGTTGCCTTTTTCGCAATTTTCTCATATCAAAATACTCAGAATCCATGTATTTTGTCATATAGATACATAAACTGATTACTGAAGACTAAAAATGACTTCCAACAAACCGGAAGTGGCCAATTATCTACCATTCTACATACAAAAGTATATAGAAACTATATATTTTTGAAATCAGTGTGAAAGAAGCTATCATATGAGACCGGAAGTAGCATATTATCTCCCTTATATCACTCGAAAATATAATTAAACCATTATTTATCGTATCAGCATGAAGAATAACTTCTTATCAAAATTTCTTTGGTGTGGAAAGACTTTCAATTGTTCTCTGAACAATTGGTTTTTAATTATTATTTTTTTCTTCCGCTAAATTTTGTTCTTGCGATAAATGTTTGTTTTGCAATATGTCGCTTAGATATTTATCATATGGTATCGTATAGTTTATGCGCTTTAAATTTCACCCTGCTAAGGCGCACCATTTTCTTTGTAAGAGTTATCTCCCTATTCACTGTTTATCATCTGTGTGCATCTCCTTCGTAACAAAAAAAGAAAGCGACAAAATTCCTTTTACAAACTGTTCGTTACATCCTCAGCAATGTTTGGCTAATTTGGATCGAAGCGATTCGATGACATTTTATAGGAGTTATCTACCTTTACAAAATAAATTTGTCGGTATGTTTTTTTAACTCATTAACAGTTAACCGTATAACCCTGGAATGTTTTTATTTGGGGCCCCTAGGTCCTAACTTAAATAATGAGGTCAAGGTCAAAGGTCAAGGTCAAGTTCTCAATTGTGACTTTTGTTTTTGCATTTTCTCCCACACTTTGAAAGATACATATAAAAGAACAAGTGCAAAATGTCTGCTTTATTGTAATGAAGATATGCTACATTCAGTCTTATACAATTTAATGGCATCTTATAGGAGTTGGTGCCCCTGAAACGTCTTGATATGAGGTTATTTGATTATAACTTCAACTAAGTTCATTATAAAGGCATTTGACCTTGTACAAAAGTTAAGGTGACAAATGACCTTGAAAAATGACTTCCGGAAGTGACCTTGAGAAAACCGAAAGTAGCCTTTTTTGCAATTTTTACATATAAAAGTACTCAGAATCCATATATTTCGTTATATAGATACGTAAACTGATTACTGAAGACTAAAAATGACTTCCAACAAACCGGAAGTGACCAATTATCTCCCATTCTACATACAAAAGTATATAGAAACTATATATTTTTGGAATCAGTGTAAAAGAAGCTATCATATGAGACCGGAAGTGACATTCATTTCACCGGAAGCAGCATATTATCTCTCTTATATCGCTCAAAAATGTAATTAAACCATCATTTATCGCATCAATAGGAATAAACTATCTTCTCATCCAAATTTCTTTGTTGTGGAAAGACTTTCAATTGTTTTCTGAACAATTGGTTTTTTATTATATATGTGTTTTGATTATTAATTAGACCGTTATTTCGTCAGTTCCTATAAATGGGAAAAACCAAAATAATTCAAATAGTAAATCTTGGAACCACAAATAGTTTATCTGTCAAGAACTGAAATGAAAATAATCAAAGCCCCCAAATATAATGATTCACGGCAGATCTATCTAAACTACTAACATATTGAGGTCCGATTATTTTTCCAAATAAATAATATTACAAATAAATAACATGTTCCGTGTCGAATATTTTACCTGTACCAATATAATATGTCACCAATTACATAATCAATACGTTTCGACTCTGTCAGGTTTCAGGTTTATTATACATTTGCTATACATATACGGTTTATAATCACACCTGAAATTCCTTATTAAACAGAGATAAATACTCTATATTCATCATTGTCACCTGTAGTTTTCGTTCCTAGTAGGAAAACCAAAACGGGTATAAACAGAAATATATTAAAAGCAGAAAAAAATGTACACGAAATGACATAAGGGGCATCGAATGATATCCACCGAACTCTTCGTTCTCCCTAAAAACTTTTAAACAAACATAGAAGTATTTGTCTAGGATTACCATTGTGTATAGTGCAAAAGAAAACAATAATCAGGAATGTTAGAAAAGTACATCAAACAATTTAACAAACGCTTAAAACCGTAAATTTAGAATATCCAACCAATCAAGTAAACCATAGCAAACAACATGGCTGAAAACAACTCATAGTCCGACGTGGCTTCACAACCAGCATATCATAAACATGTCAACTTTTACCCGATACATGAAGGTCTTGAGGAACTGAGGTCAGTAAAACATGTATTCATTCTAAAAACAGATTTATTTTGCAATACAGAACTCCAACAAAAAGACTTCTTACAACATGAAGAAGTTTACAAAAGTATCGGTACAGAGGTACCCAAATTCCAAATGAAAGGGTTACAACGAGTCAGGGGAATGTGGCGTATTTATCTTCCACAAAAACTATCAAGAGATCACCTCCTTACAAATGGTGTTTCTATACGTAATAAACTTTAACAGTATACGATAAAAATCCAAGAATCCCTGTAGCTGAGCAACTCCCAGAATACCTCCGAGTACGTGTGTTCAACATTCCATTATCATTCTGATGACGGCATGATTTTCTCGTTCATTCAATCTATTGGCGTAGTCGTTACAAGCTATTTCAGAGAGAGTGAGAATAGAAGGCGCTATCACTGACTGCCAATCTGGAGACAGAATCTTTTACGTCAAACAATTTGAGGGCACACTACCCAGATTCACAAGAATAAGCAAGTACAATGCCAAAATATATTACAAAGGGCAAATCTACATAAATCCACATATTACTTGTTAAAAATGCCTGAAAAAGGGACACAAGCATGACAAATGCCAAAACGATTGGGTTTGTTATCAATTCAGAAAAGAAGGGCATAAAGCAAAAGAACGCCAAACTCCAAGTAAACCAGCACCAGACAAAGAAACTCCAAGTAAACCAGTAGCAAACAATGAATCAAATAAAACGGATGACAAGTCTGATTCTAGTGAGAATAAAAGTGGGGACGAGAATGGCATTGGTGATCATTTTGATCACAGTGAAACCCCACCTTCACAGTCCATATTTCAACCTACAGATCCAATAACAGCAACAACAACAGATATCAGTAAAGTCATCACAGAAAATGATTCTGATTTACAGGAGAAAAAAAAAACAAACAAACAAACTAAAAGTTGCATCAAAGGGACCAATTATGAACCTTGAATCAACAACACCAGTACAAAAACAGGGAAAAAGACCAGCAACAACCCCTACAGATGAATATCACAACAGACAAACTGATTTCAGTAAATCTTCAAAGACATAGGTACAAGAACAGTTGCCATATACCATGTCCTTTCAACAATTACTAAGTTAATGAACGCAATAATGTGTACTTGTACACATATCTGTATAAACTCCTATTTTATATATATATTTATAAAAAAAACATTTAAAAAAATATGAAGCAGTGTATGAATTCATGAATACCTTGGATAATAAATTTATATGAATTTGGATATTGAGAATACCTGGTTTTTGTGAAATTTATAGAAGTTAATGCTTGCATTCCTATTGTTAGCTATATGTACCACCAGGGGGTGTTACACAACCTTCATTACCCATGAGGGTCTGTCGAGGTCCGTCACTATTGGTAAGTGTCATGATGACGGAAGTTTTTAATGACCTTGACTGCCTTTACAGCTCTTGCATGGACGTTGGTTGATGTAAAATGACTGCTAGCTGTACTTATATAAGAGTCTGAATGTACATACAGTATATAAATATAATCAATCATCTAAATTAATGTTCATTCTGAAACTGGCATTTTATACTAGTCAAAAATATTAAACAATACATGTACTTCAAAGTATCATTTTATTGTCTTGCCTTCCACAAAAGTCATTTAAAGTTGATTATATGCAGGACATAGGTATTACAATCTTGGGCTGATGACGTAAACTTTTTTATAAAGCTTTACATTTTAAAAGCTGAAGAGCTGGATGCTTCTTATCTTGTATTCAGATAGCTAATATGTTATGAAGTTTCAGTCTGTCATTATATGTCCATTGCACCTGACCTCATTTCATGGTTTAGTGACTGCATGTAAAAATTACTGTTTTTCTAACAGTGAGATGCTCTCTTATACGAGTACATGTACATTTTGTAATTAGATACATTTTTTGTATATACAATATATGATATAAAAAAAGAAGATGTGGTTACACTGGTATGATTGCCAATGAGCATGATGAGACAACTCTCCACAAGAGACCAAAATGACACACAAATTAACAAATATACATGTAGGTCACTGTACAGCCTTCAACAATAAGCAAAGCCCATACTGCATAGTCGGTTATAAAAGGCTCGGAAATGACAATATAAAACAATTCATACGAGAAATATGAGTATCTTGCAAGGTCTACTTGTCTATCAGGTTGAGCTGACCTGACCTTGACTTAATTTCATGGATAAGTGATTAAGGATAATTTCAGTTTAGGCCAAAATAAATAATTGTGTGTCTCCTATTTCACTCTCCAAAAAATTAAGAACATTTTATTCTATTAACATGATTAACATGATTAAAAAATTTTGTTTTTAAATTTCTATACTTTTTTCTGTTAATGTACATTTTTGTACTGTGATAACATTTCCCACATATTTGAAAGCTAATACACTGCAGTCTTAGTCGTTTCAAAGTTTGGTTTCTGATAGACAGAATGGAACAATTGAGTCTATGTCATGTATGTCTGACTGACAGGGTTCATCAGACATTAAGATAAATGTCATGGGTTCATTGGACAATGTTGAATTTTTGTGGTTTTGTCTATTTTTTAATGTTTCTCATATGCGATAAGCTACATTGTACATGTATAGGATCACTATTTTTTTTGGCATATGACATGAATGTTAGGTGTACATGTTTGATTGGCCGGTTATGTCTTACAATGAGCACATTTTCATGGTTTTCATTAATATGAATAAGGAGATGTGGTATGAATTTCCATGAGACACCCATCAACCATAGACCATGTAGATCAAGTGATGTGCTTGTTAGCTATATAATAGGTTACTCCACACCCTTCAACAATGACCAAAACTAATACTTCATAATGAGCACCCTATATAAAGGGTTCAGCTTTGCACGCAACACTGTCAATGTAAAAAAAAAAGATCAGACGAGAAGCCCGACAGCAAATGTACAGTGATGACAGTTTGATTTATATACAAAAGCTACAAACAAACAAATATGATAAACAGCAAGCAACAAAACACACTACATACATTGAAAAATAAACCTGTGTCAGGGTGGTGCAACCTTCATGTACATGTACAATTCTAGCATAAAAGAAAAAATATTTAAAAAATACCTGAAATACACAAAAAAAATATCATATGAAACCAAAATACCATATATATGTATATGACTACCAACATAATTTAATCAATATTTAATAGATCAGTGTTAAAATATGTTAACACATGCAGAAGAATATCTCAACAATGTTTTGAAGGACTTTATGAATGCCTACCCGAATCCAATCTATTAGAAAAATCAGTTATTACTGAAGAGTGTCTACCATTCACTTGCACTGCACTTATACTAACAATTTCTTTTGACAACCCTGCATACATGTAATAAAATTGAGAATGGAAATGGGGAATGTGTCAAAGAGACAACAACCTGACCAAATAAAAAAACAACAGGATTCTCTACCTTCAAAAAACTTTAGAGGCGTTGGTTCAGCAGTCTTTCATTTATATCATGTATATTACATGTATTAGAATAGTATGATAGCAGAATATATCGATATGAACATATAACATTTAATGTATATCATGTATATAGAATAATATATATTTAAATGGATGAAAATCATATACATGCATACATGCATGTAACTGTATAAACAAATATACAAATATGTATATAACAACAAACCAGAGTATACTGATTTGTATCACTACAATGTAAAATAGTTATTACAGTGACGTAATTCCCTGTCATTTAATCTATACATCGTCCATCCAGGAACTTGTCTCAGGAAAAATATATCTCTGTCATGTCTGTTCACATGGTACATTTACCTCACTTTTACATGTAGGTTTATAATATATGTGATAAATTTGTTGAGAAAAACCGGGCGAAATCCTAAACTCGATGGTTAATATTTTTGTGTCCATGTGGAGAGCTATTAATTAAGACATTTGAACCTCAAATAAGACACCACTCGGTACAATAACAGTACAAAGTTGAGTAAATCTGACTAGACTATTAAAAAAAAAACGGTAAAATAATATATATTGAATTTAGATACAAGACATTAACGAATATTTCAGTGTTTTCCATAGCTACAAAAGATGCGTTGAAAGTTCAGCATAACTGAGATTATTTTTTTTATTTATAAATCAAAATTGTTAGAACCGAGTGCGGTAACTTTTATACTTTTCAAATAGTCACAAGAGCTTAAAAACAAACAAATGAATTATAAAAGTGTCCATGTCGTATGTACTAAGCCCTCGGCAGTTTTCTACTGGGATAAGTTTGATAAGTGTGTATATTCCCGCTGGGTTTATAGTATATTGACCGTTATTATGAAGTAATGTGATTCGTAAATCTACGGGTAAAACCTTATATGCATGAATGATTTCACAACTAGGTTATAAAAAATAAAACGTTGTCATGATAATTTCGAAAAGTGTCATGTTATAAGATACAGTTTTTACAAATAAATTGAGACACCTTGTTCAATTTATCTGACAGGTGCATGTAACTGTGTCTGTGAATTAAATGCGCATAAACCAGTCCGATGTGAAATTGCAGGTATCTAACGGTGGTCTGATTTTTTTCGAAGAGATGCGAGACAAAGGAGTGTCAATTGAGTTATTAATTTACAACATTTACCAGATAAGCGGGGAATCCCAAAATGTTCAGCGTCAGATATTTCAATATGTTATTTGTTTTTACAATCAGTTTCTATTTATACTAATGTATTAAATGGTATGGCAAGTGTGTCTTTTTTTATAACAGCCTTTTTAAAAAAAATTGCACACGATGTAATTGTATTTAAAATAATTTAACCTATCCCGAACTGTCAAATAGAAATTTGGTATCCGTGACTTTTAAGTCTATAAAATGACTACCAATATTTGAAAGTTGCGACACTTATATGGATTATTAAACTGTTGCTGTATAATGGTTGTAGCAATCATATTTTAACTGTAACAACCTTTTCGACGTTTAAACAGTTTATTAACGACTGTTTCAACGTTTTGCGTGTTGGGACAGTTATCAAATAACTGTAATAACTTTCAAAAGGTTTCAACAGTCGTATTATAACCGTGACAACATTTTCGGCGTTTTGACAGTTTATTTATGACTGTTACAACGTTTTTCGAGTTGGGACAGTTGTAAATCAACTGTTACAACTTGAAATTAGTTGTATCAGTCCTTTAATGTTTGTGACAGCTATTTCTAGCGTTGTTGCAGTCGATTTATGTTGGAGACAAACACTTTAAAAGTTGGGACAGTCACAAAATAACTGAAACAGTCAAATTTTACAACTGTTACAACTTTAACAAACAATTACAGTCTTAGAACGACTGTTACTGGTATGGACAGTTGTTATTTCGTCCAGTAGTGTACAATACCATTAATCGTATATACTCTGCACAAAATAAATATAACAAATAAATTGTATATAGATTGTTGTCAACATAACATATATAGATCATGAAACTAATCCCATTTTTTTCATATGACATAACTAGTATAGTTATATATGCATATGTAATATTTTGTGTTTCAATGTATCACACTATCAATATGTGCGCTATGTTGTATAGTCCTGTAAACATAATAACAATAGCACTCTTCTATATTTATATAGATATGCAAATTAATTACATCGCCATTTTCACACACCTGTATACAAAATGTAAGCAAATCAGTTTGATCTATTTATACCTGTTTTTATATACAGAAAATTATCTTTTTTTAGTTGTAGCCTCATAAGTTTCGATTCATATATCATTTCTTCATTTTCTTAATAGTTTGCATCAAGATCTCCGTGGCCTGCTACATATCTGTATAATTAAAGTCAAGCCCAGTAAACAAAATAGTTATAATGTCTGTACAGATATCATCAGCATGCGAAAGTATTTGATGATAATCTCCCGTTGTTTTTGCTACTTTTTCAATTATGTCTCCATTTCTGAATGAAAAATGTTTTAAAAAATATACAAGTAACAAAAAATAATTTCTATACTCACCAATTTAAAAAGATATATATAATACATCCAACACATTTATATATTTCTATGTAAGGTATGTTAATCTATTAAAGTTAATCCTCGTGTAAATTAATCGTTTTACATGTGAAGGTCAGTATATTTTACCAGCTAACGATTTTAAATATAGAAATAGGTGGAAACCTATTAAAGTCGGTCAATATGAAATTAAAAGTATGTGTGTACATGTATTTTTTACTTAGTCTAGCAAAGCTAAAACTGTCATTAGTGATACACATATGATTGTATTATGCTGACAAAGATTATTTGCCCAAAATACTGATTCAGTGGTAATAACAATTGTTGACGAAGGAGAGTAAATCGGATACAACTTTGCATAACTCACACTAAGGTTTTAAATAGATAAGTACAGTGTATCACAAATGGTAAGTTCATGTCATCACAATTGATTAGTAAATATTATCACAAATGAGTAGTACAATTAAACACAAATGAGTAGTATAGTTAAACACAAACGACTAGTACAGTTAAACACAAATGATTAGTACAGTTAAACACAAATGATTATTACAGTTAAACACAACTGATAAGTACACCTCATTGCAAGCGATTAGTATAGTTAAACACAAATTATTAATCCAGTTTATTGCAAGTGGTTAGTACAGGTTTGGTCAACCCAAATGATTAAAACAGAATAAATAGTAACTACTATATATGTAGATTTTTTTTTCACAAACCAAATTACTGATGTAAGACATATCTAATGATTCAGAATATCACTTTTCTAACAAGAGTAACCACAAAACTTAAACAATGCAGGCTTTGCCTGCAACATCATTCTTTTAATCTAAGTACCGGTAAGAATAAATGATTATACTATTACGCCAATGGCCCCCAATATTTGGTGTGGGCTACTTAAATTTCATCTTTTCTTGTATAAGACTAAATATGTGGGTTACCATGCCAAAGTTTCAACTTCAACTTTCACATGTAACTATTTCTGTGTCATTTTGGTCTCTTGTGGATATTTGTCTCATTGGCAATCATACCACGTCTTCTTCTTTTTATATCAACTTATTTACCGTAAAGAAATGAGGTTGCATTTTGTTTTTTACATGTAGCTTTTTTTTGCTTCGAATAACAGGGCAGAGCTTTTAGTTTCAGTCGATATACACGCCATCTTGAAATAACTACTTGCCACATATAAATTCTGTTTGGTTGCTTCATGATGTGGTTGATATTCAGCAACAACTATTGGCTTAAATGAGATAAAGAATTACAGACTGTTCTCTTCTGAGGATATTAAGCCTTCAAATGCCAGAAAAATAACTATTGATATTACATTTCAGATCAAATGTTATTAATTCATGGTCGTTTTATTATGCATATATTACACCCTGAAATTGAAAATTAAAATATCAATCATTAATACATCTTTATTTGCATTGCTAATCTGTAATATGCACAATTTGTTTGCTAAATTTTTTTTCCTGTACAATGTTTTAAAAAATGCATTAAAGGTATTATATGACTTTTGTCAATCTAGGCACACCCACAGAGAGACACACCTCGATAATCGTGTCTATATATTTGTAAATATTTTAATTTTGAACAAGTAAAATGAACAAAATATAAAAAGAATGGATGTATAACGCATTCTCTTAAAGTAGAATAACATAATGTCCCCTAAAAACTAAATATGTATAAATCATTTTTATATCAATCAATATATAAAAATACCAAATTTTCAATACTAAATCGACAACCCGATACACACATATTACCTTCAGTTCACATTCAGCATCCAATGGATATTACCTTGAAAAAGAATACAGCGGAGTAGTTCAGAGCTTTTTACGAAGCTAAAACTTATAATTTTCTTAATTTTCAAAGTGTATATCACTGATGCGTTTTGTTTTAATCTGTGTTAAAAAAGTGTTTACCAGAACGTGATATGTGTTTGCACATGACGTAATTGGTGTTTGGACATAACGTAATAGGTGTTTGCACATAACGTAATAGGTGTTTGGACATAATGTAATAGGCATTTGCACATAGCGTAATCGTTGTTTACACATACTGTAAGCGGTATCAATAGTGTTTGCACATAATGATGTAGTTTTTGTACAGAACTTAATAGGTATTTGCACATAACGCAATAGGTGTTTATACGTAAGGTAAACTATGTTTGCACATAGGATAAACGATGTTTGCACATAGGGGGGACGATGTTTGCACATAAGGTAAACGAGGTTTGCACAAAACGTATAAGTTGTTTGCACATAATGTAAAAGGCATTCGCACATAACGTAATGAATGCTCACAGAGAGTATCAATTGTTCTGCAAAACGGGCATGAATTATACCATGATGTGTTGTGTTTTTCACTGGAGATACATATGTATAAACACAACATAAAACCAAACGACTATAATATCATGAGGTTTACATAGAACAAAGGTGCATCAAAACAAAACCTTTAGAACATTCGGCATAGCAATCACATTTGAGACAGGATGCAATTTTTAACTAACATACGTAAAAGAAGAATAGACACAACATAGATAAAATATGAGAGAACATACAGGTGGTTGATCATAAAGTTTCGAAGTATTCACAGACTATATAGTAGTGGTTAAAGCATGATGGTATGCCTATTGTACACAACAAACTTTAGCAATGACATATCATACAAGTGTTTGACTAAACAAATAACTAATTTGACATAACACAGAGATGCCGTGTCATGAAATACAGACATTTGCACATAACATAAAGGAGAAATGACAGGACGTAAAGACAAAGCGACAGAACACAATAAATATTTACACTATAAGACAATTCCGGCGTTCCATATAAACCTGTCATTTCAATGATTTTTATAGCTGTTTATTGAGATCCGTGGATGAGTTCAAATACATTGAAGCTAGAAAGATATCCCATTTTTTCAGAAGATTTCTAGTGTCGCCATAGCCATGAGACGCAAAAACATTCTGCAAACGCATAGGTGGTGTATACTTAAGACCGAACTGTTCATCATTTTGCATTTCAAGCTTCAATTTCATAGCCACTATTCCAAGAAAAACGTCATCTATATTAATGTAACGCACATATGGGAAGGCCGCTTTTAATAACTGAGCTATAGTCATCGACATGAGAATAGCGCCACCGGCTGGATAAGTCGGAAAAAAATCATACGGATATTCCTCTCGAGATATGTACCATTTCGAGGATTTATTTCTGTACGGCTTTCCTCTTTTTATGATAAATCCGGCAAACAGTTTCGTGTTCAAAGGAGAATTTAATGTTTTTAAATACATCTTTATTTTCAAAATGTTTACGAAGAAGTCATCATCTACGAAAAACAGAAACTTAGTATTGACACAATGTTCTACAGCATACTGGTATGCCATGACTGTTTTGTTAATATTGTTATCGTAACTGTCAACAAAATCGCCCTGTAAAACATCTTTGTATATTTTGTATTCTAGGTCAACCATGTCCTGACCAATACTATTGTATCCTAGGAGATATACAACCTTAATATGAGGATTTGATATATTTCCCCACGTTTGTCTAATAGACAATCGATGACCAATGCTAAAAACATCTGATTTTACGAGCACTAATAACAAGTTTGGTCCTTTATGCAGATCACACACGTTTAATGGTTTGTAAATATATTCGATTTTGGATGGGTTTATCAGTTGTTTGGAAATTGATTCATTTGTGTCAATTTCGTGATGGAATTCTTGCGGAGTTGAACAATGTAGTATGCAATTATCATGAACCAATGTTAACGTGGTCGACCATACAGTAAAGTATAATAAACATAAAAAACCAGATACTGTCATCAGCAAACGTCTATATATTCGTTTGACAAGTATTAACATTATTCTTTAATTCAAATCTGTCAGCTCTCACATCTGTCCTGAAAAAGATGTAACATAATTGCATCAATCAGACGCAACGTTCATTTTGTTGTTAAACAACACCATTTTATGAAGTAATGATAAATTCTAAGCATATAGAATTCAATAAAATGTTCCAGTCATATTACAATATTTAACAATATACAGTCAGGAACGCAACGAACATTGATTTATGAAATGAGCACAAGGTTTTGCATTTACTGTTTTTGTTTATCAACATGTAACAAATATCACCACCAATCAAAAGTGCTTGTAAGGATATATTGATTATTAAATCTTTTAACTTTCCACTTCTACTTTTTGAGATCGAAATTGTTTTTGTTTCGTAGGACGTCGAAAAGACGTTTTGGTACGTAATATCGGACAGGGATAATCTTTCAGAGTTTGGCCTGTGTCACCATACACTAGTACGAAGAGAGTTATTTCATCTAGCATATCAAGACATTTGGTGATTATGACAAACGAGACTATTTTAATCTTGAAATGATAGATTTTCCCCACTTTTGATGTAATATATCGACTACACCTACACATATGGAATATATCTGTCCCCACCTTTTCGGTATTTAAGAGCTTGTAGCTTTTTTAAACATCACCAGTGTGTAGGCAAATATTTGATGGACCAGGGGTATGTCAAAGAACGTTTCGTCTTTAAAAAAAAAACGTGAATCTGGCGGTACCAAGAACTTGTTGGTAAATATTACATATCAACTTCAAAAATAATACATGGCTCGGTACTTTTACGTCCACACCCTTCCAATGTGCTGGACACCAAATAGACAATGCAAAAGATGCAGAAACATTTAAGTGTTCATACCTGTTACCGTCAAAGGAGAACACTTAAAAGTAAATAGTTTTAGAAACCCACGAGAACACATTTTTAAAGTACTATTCCAAATAGATGGAAAAGTAGGATATAACTAAAGGTAGTTTTAAACTTGATAATATTGAAAATAAATTAGTAGATAAAGTTAAAAAAAGAACCAAAATCTTGTAAATTTTTCTATAATTTTTTTCCTGAGGATAATAAAGTATTATCACTATCTTCACGTAACCAATGGGAAATAGACTTAAATATACAGATTGAGGATTGGAATGCTATTTATTCCATGACCTTCATTATAACAAAAATTTTGTTTTACCAAATTTTCAATTTAAGATTGTTAATAGGATTTTACCATGTAATTCCTTTTTATATAAATGTAAATTAAAAGAAATTGAACTATGTACATTTTGTTCAGAAGCTAGAGAAAATATTGTTCACGTTTTTTGGGAATGTTATGTAACACAAAACTTCTGGTTATCCATTATAGATTGGATTAAAAATTATGAAATCTGCTTGTCTTTTAGTGCAAAAGAGGTCATGTTATGTGTGTCTGAGGATTTTGTCAACAGTAAAACAGCTAATAATATCTTGTTGTTACTTAAAAACTCTATATACAAATGTAGATGTAAGAGCATATTGCCCACACAATATGGTGGGATAGAATATTAAATATTGAACTAAAATAGAAAAATACTCTGTATGTTTTTTAACCCCTACACAAAAAATAAAAATGAATCAGAAGTGGCAATTGTTAGAAGCAGCATTTATTTGACAAAACCAATTGTAATATTTATATTTTATTATACCATTATGATTTAATCGATCTTATAAGTATTAATTAACTTTTTATACTTTGTGTCTAATTCTGTAACATGTAATTTCACATGTTTCATCTTGAAAAATAAAATAATTACAAAAAAAAACTCTTCCAATGTGCTGGACACCAAATAGACAATGCAAAAGATGCAGAAACATTCAAGTGTTCATACCTGTTACCGTCAAAGGATAACACTAAAAAGTTTTAGAAACACACGAGAAGACATTGCTCTCAGATATAAATGTTACTCTTGTTCACATGCATCAAACGTTTTGGATGCCAAAATTAAGACAGTACATGTAATCTATAGTTTATGATTGTGTTACAGTACACACGTAGACATAGACTTCAAAAGGGTTGTATTTTGTATATCTAAAATGCTAGACGTTGAGGTCTATGATGAGACTACACATTGTGAAAGAGGAATAGGAGACACAACTATTTTAATTACCTATTTTATTGGGTATTGAATAAGGGCAATAAAGTAAATAAAGTATTAAACATAATAAAGTATATTTACAGGTACATATCTACGAATTTAAGTGTCCAACGAAATAAATCAACCATTGTCCAAATCAAGACATTAAAATATCCCAACGTAGGCAGGTAGGTATGACTTCTGATATCATCTAGAGAATATATTGAATAACGCCAAATCTGATGATACATGTACTATAATAGTAGTTACAGGGTTAACGCACTATAAACTACAACTGCACGCATGATTGTACGCATTTAATCTTTAATAACCTAAACTGTATAACTTTTGATCTTTTAATTCTCATAAAAATATATTTGATCGATAAATATCAGATTTATGGTATTGATATGCTAGTATGTGTTCATTTTATATCCTTATAGTTCTCGTAGAAATAGGAAACAAACATTTCATGTTGGTCTTAATTTTGCTCAGAATTATTTTACAATTACAAATACGTTTATAGCATTTGTTTATGTTACTGTTTTCTCTAGGTGACATTTTTATTGCCTAATAAACACCTTTGATGGTCTTTAATATGTTTATCACTGTATCCCGGGTTAATTAGTGTGGTCACTACGATTTACACGGGTCAATGTTTACTTTGCAATTTCCTTCAACCAAGACAATTTGTAACATTCGTTTCTAATGGGTTCAATTTTTTCAAATATTTTTTTTCTTAACTAATATCCACAAATTTAAAAACCCAGGAACATGTAACTGTTGCTAAAACGACGAAAATGTATACTTACGAATTAAGGTACTTTCAAAGTATGTGAATAACTAGAGTGCATACGAACACAACTTATTTTTACATGTAGTAATAATAAACACTAGTAGTATGTTAATTGAAAAACGTCCTTTCGATCGGTCATCCGTGCGCCCGCCCGTTGTTGGCGCTTAAAATTAAAGACTTTGACCCTTAACTTTTGTCCACTGAACATAGAAAATGATAATACGAATTGGCCATCCGTGTTGTATGAACACAATCTTGTTTCACATTCCGTTTGATTAGATAGAAAACATGACATCTATTCAAATAATTATAACTCGTGGTTGGTAGGCCTTAACAAACTCAGGAGGTCGTCTTTATTATCGATGCCACAAAGAAGTCTCCTTTGAACATCCAGTTATTTTGATATTTATCTCACTATTATACGTTTATCTTACGAAAACATTGTTAGTTGTCGTTTTAGATGCTTGCAAGAACCATAATCATAATATAAAATAGTAGATTTAAGTACACATTCATTTGTTTTAGTCATATTTAAAAAAAAAGTATCGTTTTACTCATATCAGAGTAAAACCGTTAAAATGACGTCAGTTATCACCCTTGCATGTAGCGTATGTACTTATAAATGATTATGATATTGCATTAAGTGGGGAAAACACGAATTTAACCCTCCAGTTTCAAATAAGTTAATCATGATAGACAGATGTGAACTTTTTCCGTCTGACCTTTGACCCAGCTTTAACAAACAATGCATAATATTTCACACTGACGACAGGTTGAAATTAAATCGATTCATTTTTCCAAAATGTATAATTTAGCGGTGTGTTAGATAGCTGAATAACAAATCTTCTTTAGGTCTGAATGTCACTCGTCTATAATTCCTAGTCCTTACAGTTTGAATATATAATATAATGAATATAATTAGATTAATTATTATGCTTAAATTTATGAATAACACAACATTTACGCATGGTTTATTTGATATAATTTGAGATAAATTTATTAATGTCCACTGAAACTACATTACAGATACCATATTTTGTTCTTTCCTATCTTAACCATTTCATATATGCACTGGCCATCTTTAAAATGAGGAAAGGTACCTTAGTAAGTAAAATCTAAAACAAAATTGCCAAACAAATGTCAGCACAATAAGGATAACCACCTCAAGCTGTTATTTAGTACAGAAGGAAGAAATATTAAAATGTTATAGCAGTCTATGGTCTATGATCCCCCGCAAATTCATGACATCCAATGTCAGATATATTGGATGCTGATAATTTATATCAACATATGCACATAACATGCTAAACAATAATCGAAAACTATTGTACCACACCCGAAATTCTAATATTACTAAAAAAGCGAGTTCAAGATTATGCAACCTTTAACATCACTGGCGTGGACTTCACAAGCGGACTAACGAATATATAAGTACTGACACAACGAGGAACTGAAGGCTTACATTTGCCAATTTAAAAGTGACGTCACTCGATTTCTTTGTTTGGAAATAGTTTAAGATTTTAATTGTTTTCTTTCATTGTGCTTCTGGTGATGCATGATATGACGTTCAATGCCATAATCAAGGAATTCAGACAATGCTCTAACAATGAAAATTAACGATAAAACGTATCGAATGATGCAAGTAAGTTTGATTGAGTGCCATAGTTCGGAGATGTATACATTTTTGTTAAATCAGTTATTATGTTCAAACTCCTTTTTTCAACCGTATGATATACATGATATCGTATAATTAACACAATACAAACACATATATAATACACAATATACACAACTTACCACCTCTTTTTGAAGCGAATTTTGTTTTTGTAACAATACCACATGATTTGAATATATGTGAGAAACTTAATCATACACAAACACTAATGTTTATTGTACAACATATCGTCATTGATGCGTTTATCTAGCATTCAATGGCAATGTGTATCTGTGACAGTATTGTACGTGTATCTGTCATTGTCACAAATCATCCTGTTCTACCGAACATCAACTATTTATTTGACGAAACAATATTAATTTTCGAAAGCTTACTATTCAACCTAATATATATTGTATATCAAGGAGATTACAGGTATATCTTAATTGACCATTTGTTGTTGATCATCACTATTGTACATTTTTATTACAAGCTTTTTCATTGCAAACGATTTTAGATTTGTAATGAGAGGAAGTTTGATTTTTACTGGCAAGAAACAATGTGCTTATTGATCTGATATGGTTTATTTGAATTGTGAAATTGTTACTTAGTTCGTAATATTTTACTGTTATTGGATTAACGGTATTATTACATGCAGTTTTAAAGTCAGCAAACAGTCCTTCTCAAATTTCTGTGAAAAATATGAAGATTGAGGTATTTCTGGAAATGTTTTGAACATACTCATGCCAGTGGCAACTGCATGATTAACCGTAATGTTTGTATTTATAAAAAGTAAATTCACAAAAATACTGAACTCAAAAGCTCGAACATCTAACGAATGGATAACAACTGTCATATTCCTAGCTTGGCACAGGCATTTTCTTCATGTGAGTAACAAATGATGGATTGAACCTGGTTCCATACCAAGCTAAACCTCTCACTTGTATTATTGATTTGTCCAGTCGCATACAATTCCATGATATTGTCAACAATGTGTGAACAACATAAACAGATATAATAGGTTAAAATGCCAAAATAGAGATACAGTAGTCAACATTGTGTTATTATTTTAATCACAATTAAACACAAGCAAATGAGTAAACAATAATTGACACACTAACACATGACAGGATGTATAAGTACTGAGCCACATCATATGTGTCAAAGAAACACATAAGGCCATATAGACAAGACATATGCTATTAGTACAGGTCAACTTTCCTTTAGGTTAAATAAATCCGATAGGAGTTAAAAATCTTATGGAAGAAAATAATAACCTGGAGGATTTTGTTGCTGGTTTCATTCCAGTTGCCGAAACAGGCCAGCCATATAATGATTTTTGTATTGTTTTTTATCCCCAGAGGTACATTTTTGCACACTTTGATGATTATTTTGTTTAATAAAGTGTTGTTCCAATTTGCACTCATGGAAAGTACAAATTATTTCAACAATATGATCAAAGCAAGTAATCAAAACATGAAATATTACAATACAAAAATTGTTAAAACAGTATCACAATGACGTGATGTGTAAGTACAGAATCACGTCTTATGTATCAAATAAACACAAAAAGTCTTATAGAAAAGGCA
Organism: Mytilus galloprovincialis; assembly: GCF_965363235.1. Lineage (NCBI taxonomy): Eukaryota > Metazoa > Mollusca > Bivalvia > Mytilida > Mytilidae > Mytilus > Mytilus galloprovincialis. Next base: position 25,918,452 of record NC_134838.1, read on the forward strand.
TGGTAGCAAAAAATAACAGACAAGAATACAACAATTATCATTGAACAACAACACAATGACGGGATGTATAAGTATACCAAGCCAAGTCAAATCGTTACCACCAGAACAGACACAACAGTAGAGTAATATACATTTACACAAATACAAGAATACAATTACACGTTAAAAAAATGATAAACAACGCCAGGACCGATAATCTACACTTCAAAAACAATCATGTATAATTTGGGAAGTTGATGCGGAATATTTATTACCAAGACCTTCCAATCAACTTTTTTTTAGAAACAAAAAGTACGAGACGTTCTTTGACATACTAGTGTTTCCTCCAAGCATGTTTAAAATTAAGAAACTGAATGGGTATATCAATGCCCATGGTACCTCAATCTTTAAAGACCAAAATGTTGCAAAACACTTATCCTACACTACCAATAATTTACCCACACTTTTTTGGTACATTTCTACCCTCGTACATATCAGTACTGTTAGGAAAGACTGAAAACTTATAATGTTATACTTTCAATAAAATCAGTACTGATTTTGTCAGTACTATTTCAGTACTGATTTCGTCAGTACTGTTTCAGTACTGATTTTGTCAGTACTGTTTCAGTACTGATTTTGTCAGTACTGTTTCAGTACTGATTTTAACAGTACTGTTTCAGTACTGATTTTGTCAGTACTATTTCAGTACTGATTTTTTCAGTACTGTTTCAGTACTGATTTTGTCAGTACTGTTTCAGTACTGATTTTTTTAGTACTATTTCAGTACTGATTTTGTCAGTACTGTTTCAGTACTGATTTTGTCAGTACTATTTCGGTATTGTTATTTTCAGTACTGTTTCAGTAGATTTGGTGTTGTTAATCTTTTTAACTTGAAGGTGTATTGTTTCAAAAAATATTTTGAACTGAAAACTTTTAAACTAGGTAAGTATAGTATGCTATATAATAACTGTGGCATATTTTGTATCTTTTGTAGATATCTCTGATTAAGTGTTTATCATTAGAGAAGTTTTTACAATGTGCATCTCAGTACAATTGGTATCCAAATATAGGTTAGATAATTCTGTGACAATATTATTATTATCCTTTTTTAGCTGGTTACGTTTTTCTCTTTGACTATATCACCCTGCTGCGCAGATTTTTTTTAGCGACGTGAACATGACCAAGGAAAATTATCAAGCTTACTCTCGTCTATCGAAAAACTATTGAAGCGAAGGAGAAAACAACAGAAATGAAGCCAGATAAGCAGTTTATCGGATTTTACCCATTAGGAGCACCTGAATTCACTCCCGGTTTTTAATGGAGTTCGTGTTGTTTTTATATATGTATTTTTCAAAGTGTTGTTGTAAATGCCCTTTCGTTTTGTGATTCTTTGCTTACTTCTTGATTTTGATTGTGACTGTCTTTCAGTGTTTATAAAAATAATAAGCACTCGACATCAGGGAGATTCACACTGTGGTTCGAGGCTGATATTTTACAGTATCAATGTGTATAATAGCGCATAATTTATATATATATCAAACAAGATTAGAATCTTCAATACTGTTCATTTTTTGGTATTTTGCTATTGCTTAAAATATGTTGTAATTAATGCAGTCATATGTTACTATGTTAGGCAATGCATTATAATCAACACAAAACAATGTCTCGATTACCTTATTATTAATCATAACTGGAATTTCTTTTATTTATCATAACCATTTTTTAATATAAAATAAAACATTCAATGTCATACCAACATGTGAAGTTTGTGGCAAAAAACTCTGTCATTTTCATGCCCCTTGGTTATTTTATGACCCTTTAAAGCTCATAAATAAAACAATCAAAGAAACAAATAATTTTGCATGTATCATGTTTCATTGCTCTCCCCCTATGCCATCTTTTCTTTGGAATGCTTTGTTGAATGTCAGTTTCCTGGCTCTTTTCCTCAATTCAGTCCCGGATATGATGTGTCTTTTTACATGTACAGTGGTAATTCAAGAGGACGCTTTAGTTCTAATATGAGCTCATTTTAAGCATCCACCTTTAATGTTTTGGTACTTGTACGAAACTCAGGATTCAATGGTTCATGATTAAATGTTGGGTTTTTTTTCTTCTGATGAGTGCCATATTGATACATCATTTTGTTTATAGGTCTTCAATTTTCACATTGAACATTCCCATGTCTGCTCCTGTCTCCATTGCTGTTTATCATTCTGAGGAAAGAAAATGTAATGAATTTATAAAGGCTACTATAAATCGTCTTATGTTAAAACTTTCCTCATTTCTGTGTTATGTAAAAATAAAAAGAATGCACAATTATGGAAGGGAATGGTCTGACATCAAAATTTACTTATTACTTTATATACTACCAGAAGTCCAGTAATGGACTGGACTTCTGATACTACATGTATATATTATAATCAATCAAAGTTGAAATTTGTTTCTAAATAAAAAAAAAAAGGAAAATATGATAATTTAATTCATCATCATCAAAGTATTGGTGTTTGCCAGTGGCAAGTATTTCATACACGTGTAGCTTTAACCATCGGTCTATTTATGTGCTCTTTATAATAAGATCCGTGAAACAACGACAAAAGACATTTAAATATATACTAACTACTTTATACAAAAGTACATTAATGTTTAATAGATTGAAGTGGGAATTCAATTTAATTGAAAATTTATCGTACACAGACATATATGTAGCACCAGAGATGTTATACATCTATCTATGGTAGCACACAGAAACGTGTCCGATTCCTCTAAAACGCGTCAATGTGACGTCAATGATTTGATAAACATGTCAAATTGCATTGGCGAAACCACTTCTGCGGGAAGCCGGTCGAGCAGTACCCTCATAGACATACATTTTGTAAAAAGACATTTAGGCATCACCGGATAATATTAAAACAATAGAATTTACTTACTATTAAACGATGATTTAAACTTTACAAAACGTATTAAATGAAATGTTAATGGGGTTTTTTCTAAATACGCATGACATATTTGCCACTGGACATTAAGTAATCAATAGTTAATTATGTGTTGTAAACTTAGCCTGCAGTTATGCTTGTTATGAATTACCTATGCTGAACAAACTAATGCTTATCAATGACATACAGTAAACATGGTCAAGCACCGGGAAAAAAATACAATATAAAATGTACATGATGTATTAGTTTTCTAAATTGTGAAGTACCTCTGTCTGAACTTTATTATAATAATAATCATATTGATAAAGAAAATCATAAATTAAAGCGCTTCAAATAAAAATAACTTTTTATTGTGCAATTTTTTTTTAAACCACACCTATAGTCTGTGTCTGCAAGCAGAAGAAAGAGTGCACAGTGTAGCATACCTTGGACATTTGTCTGTACGGATTACTAAACCTTTCCTCCAGATTTTTTTTGGCACCTGCTTCGACTTTTTTTTCTAATCATTTATAATCCAACCGAACAATACGGGTTCTATCGTATCCCACACCATTAATATTGAATTGCGTTTTTACTTTACAGAGTATCATTGGGGGTATATGAGTTTTGAAATATTCTGGCGTTTTTAACCGGACACATTCTTAAATTATCGGACACGTTTTTGAGATTGTAAATACAAAAAAAGTTATTGTCTTTATTCAGGAGTTTGGTATTCAGTAGTTGGTTTTCCCGCTTGAATGGTTTTACACTAGTAAATTTTATTGAGAACCTTCAATGGTTGTCGTCTGTTTATGTGGTTTATAAGTGTTTCTCGTTTCTCGTTTTTGTAAAGATTAGACCGTTGGTTTTGCCGTTTGAATAGTTTACCGTGGCACTAATAATTTTTGGAGCCCTTTACAGCTTGCTGTTAGGTGTGAGCCAAGGCTCCGTGTTGAATTGCCGTACCTTGACCATAACTGTTTACTTTTATAAATTGTCACTTGGATGGAGAGTTGTCTCATTGGCACTCATACCACATTTTCCTATATCTATAGACCATTGGTTTTCCAGTTTGAATGGTTTAACACTAGTCACTTTTGGGGCCCTTTATAGCTTGCTGTTCGGTGAGAGCCCATGCAGGCACGGTGTTGAAGACCGTACTTTGACCTATAATGGTTTACTTCTACAAATTACGACTTATATGAACAGGAGACTTTTCTCATTGGCAGTTATATACCACATCTTCCTATATATTAATACAACACTGAGCCACCCAACCCATCCACCCCAATTACTCGTTTGTGAGGGCTGCCTAGAGTCAGAGGTGGATTTAGGGGAGGCAGGGAACCCGCTCCCCCCTTTTTGGGAAAAAATTTGGATGCTTATATAGGGGAATCATTGAAGCGTGACTGGAGCCGGCCCCCTCTTAGGTCAGTCAGTGGGCCCCCACTTATGGAAATTTCTGGATCCGCCACTGAGAGTGGTTACAGCGGGCCAAAAATGCATCAGACTGAAACAACATACTGGTTGTGTGTACACTGAAAATCCAATTAAAATTAAAAAAATGTATAAAATATGGTAAAAAATAATTTTTCATTTGAGTGCATTTACGTAACAATAACACAATGTAACCGTAGACATAAATATCATTGTTACACTCGTAAGTATTCATGCAGTTCCTTAGTCAACCCTAGGCCTGCATTCCGGCGATATAGCCTAAACTTCATTGTAACAATAACTTTTTTATGACTGTTACATTTCAATGTAACCATAGCCAGTACCAAAATAAAATAGAAATTTAAATATTTCACAGACATAGATCTTTCTTTACAATATAAAAATAGGAAGACTGTTGGATGATTTTTACCACATCAAATGCCCAATGAGCAAACCCATATATCGCATTGCCCAGATCGCATAGCATGCTAAAAAAATATTTAAAAAAACTCGAAGTAACAGAAATGTTGTTGTAAAACCATTTCAAACGAGATCACTTATATATAAAAATATATATATATATGCAGCAACAACTGAACAGCAACAAACACAGCAGTCAAAGTGGCGAGATGAAAAAATTTTGTAGGCACCTAGGACTTATATATTAAAATGTTTCCCAAAATTAAATGAAGCATTGGTATAAAAAAAATCCAGTCAAAATAGGAAACATATTTTTAAAAGGGGGTTCCAAATCTGGAGATAGGGTTTCCAAATAGATTTCCCTTTTCAAATTTATGCATTTATCGTTAAAAAGGGGGTCCAACCTTCGGACCCCTCCCCCTTCTTACGCCGAGGGGTGTACCGCACCTCCCTTTATCCAATCATATGTTTAGAAAGTCAGGCTGGTCATTTCTCAAATATGAATTTGACAAATATTAATACTATAATCTATTTAATAGGGTTTGGTAAAGAAGTAATAATATGTATATCCAAAACAACCCGCGATTTTATACCTATTTTGACATTTACAGAAAGTTCTGTAATCAGAGGCGGATCCACTCATTGTTTTAAAAGAGGGTTCCAAACACTCGGGATAAAAGGAAAAAGGGGGGTTCCAACTATATGTCCCAACACAGTCGCCTACAGATTTCATAATTATAGCGAAAAAATGGGGGAAATAAAATATTTTATTTAGTATTATATAGAATATTCAATAATGTATTGAACGTCCAAAATAATTTGGTGTTCCAACCCCCGGAACCCCAGGGGTCCGCCACTGTGTAACGCGTATTCTCCTTCTTTAACTAACGTAATATGTTTTGAATTAGCTATGCTACACTTTTCTCAGTTTTAAAATATTCAATGTACTACTATACCTAGATCTACCTTCAATCCCATTGTGGTATTCAATCCAGAAGAAGTTTGAACTGTTGAACTGTTGAAATGTCAGTGCGAGTGCAAAAATAACGTTTGTAAACAATGAATGACGTCATGTGTAAATCCAATCACATAAACGTTTTACAATAGGCAATTGTATGTTCCATATTGACGCGCTTTTGTGATTACGATAATAACATCAACGGCAAAATTTGAGACAACAGCAGATCAGCCGGGAAGGATAGGATACAGAAATACAGCAGAGAAAATATCGGTTTACCAGCCACTTGCAGAAAGTCTTAAAGTTACAGAAAGAGACGATTGTTACGACAAGTCAGAGATGGCGGATCCTTTTCGAATCATCTACGGATTGCTATTGTTCATGTATGTTTTACAAATGTATGTCTTCTTCCATAACAAGTTTTATTCCGTGAGCATCCTGTCAGACCATATATTTTGCCGGAATCAACATTCTGTATACTGTGTCAACAGAATACAGAATGTTGATTCTGTATTTTGTTGACACAACATTCTATATTCTGTTGACATTTATGCAAAAACAATGTCTTTCCCTTCAAGAATTTAGTTCAAATGTGGTTCATAAGGGAAAACAGAACATTCGATTTACATTCGGTTTATAAAAAAAGATGCCGTATTATTGCCAACGACACATCAACAACAGCAACAACATATATTTTATTTGCCAATCATGGCACCCAAAATGAGTGGAATAATCACAACTCTCCACAACAGATCAGATGACCAGAAATTAACAAATATAGGTCACCATACGGCCATCAATAATGAGCAAAGCCATATCGCATAGTCAGCTAAAAAAGGCACCAAAATGACAAATGTCAACGAATTTAAACAAGAAAACTAACGTTCTTATGTATGTACAAAAATGAACGAACAATGAATATGTAACACATCAACAAACAACAACCACTGAATTACAGGCTCGTGACTTCGGACAGGAACATATATACAGAATGTGGTGAGGTTAAACATGCTAGGGTCTTCCCCCCTAAACCTGGAACAGAGTTGTAACAGTTCTACATAACAACAAACTATAAAATTCAGTTGAAAAAGGCTTATTTAACTTTAAATAACATGAATGCAAATAGAAATACATCTCAGTAACAAAAACATAATGGACGTTACTGTTACCCAACAAAAAAAGTCACTAAATACAGATCTGAGAGTACTTGCAGTTACTGACAGCTAGTTCAAAGCCACTAACAACTAATAACAACAAGAGTGCACACACTGAAATGTCTCGCCCTCTTTACTAATCCGTAATACTATCTTGATAGACCTAAATATAAAGCTTTATTACAACTGTCACATAAACTCAACATTAACCAAGAAAATTAAAACATTGATCAATGAACCATGGAAATGAGGTCAAGGTCAGATAAACCATGCCAGGCAGACATGTACAGCTAACAATTCTTCAATATTACAAATATAGTTGACTTATTGCTTATAAATAAAGAAAAACAGACCAAAACACAAACACTTAAAACTTAGCAATGGACCTTGAAAATGAGGTCAAGGTCATATAAAACCTGCGTAACCGACATATAGATCATAAAACATTTCCATACACCAAATATAGTTGACCTAATGCATAAAGTATTAGAAAAATAGACCATAACTAAAAAACTTAACTTTGACCACTGAACCATGAAAATGAGGTCAAGGTCAGATGACACCTGTCAGCTAGACATGTACACCTTACAATCATTCCATACACCAATTATAGTAGACATATTGCATATAGTATAAGAAAAACAGACCAAAACACAAAAACTTAACTATAACCACTGAACCATGAAAATGAGGTCAAGGTCAGATGACACCTGCCAGTTGGACATGTACACCTTACAGTCCTTCCATACATCGAATATACTAGACCTATTGCTTATAGTATCTGAGATATGGACTTGACGGTTGACCACGAAAACTTAACCTTGTTCACTGATCCATGAAATGAGGTCGAGGTCAAGTGAAAACTGCCTGACAGGCATGAGGACCTTGCAAGGTACGCACATACCGAATATAGTTATCCAATTACTTATAATAAGAGAGAATTTAACATTACAAAAAATCTTAACTTTTTTTTCAAGTAGTCACTGAACCATGAAAATGAGGTCAAGGACATTGGACATGTGACTGACAGAAAGTTCGTAACATGAGGCAACTATATACAAAGTATGAAGCATCCAGGTCTTCTACCTTCCAAAATATAAAGCTTTTAAGAAGTGAGCTAACACCGCCGCCGCCGGATAACTATCCCTATGTCGAGCTTTCTGCAACAAAAGTTGCAGGCTCGACAAAAATCATGCATCTAACTTCAAAGACTTAGTTCATAGTTTTTTTATACTTCTGTTGATTATATTTAATCTTAGTTTTTTCCTTCTGTTAAAAAGAGATTAAATAACAGACGCAATGTTCAACATATTTGTTTTAAGATGGCAAATTTGTGTTACATTCGTTTAATTTATAATAATACACACAAACTAAAGAGACAGAAAGACAAAAGTTTGCCTCCAACGACAAGCAAGAATAAACCAAGAAACAGAAAACAGACAATTTTCCAATGTCCTATTTGCTGGCTCTCATTTTATTCCCATTGTTATTATAAAGTAGACAAAAGCAATGAAGAATCGATAATAGTGTGGTGCTTGAATATGAAGAAAAGAGAATAACAGGCAAAATTAATAATAAAAAGTGAAAAATGGTATAGAATATTACAGAATACAGAAATGAAGAAACCACTTCCAGACCAGACCCTTTTATAAGTTGCACATTTTTTTTATTTTTTTTGGCCTTTTAAATCTTTCTGTTCGGACACCATATTGGTCCGACACCCCAATAGCCTGACGCCCTATTAGTCTGACGACCCATTAGACCGACACACGAATATTAGTAATCCGACACATAATTATTGAGCAATACTTTGTATGAATAATATTTATATTTCAAGAAGATAATCCTAATAGTTTAAAATGATCCTACTGAGATTCCTCAAAATAATAACATATTGGAGTACATGTGTTAAAAATTTGCTTAATGTCCAGTGGCAAATATTACATGCATGTTCAAACCAATTGTTAAATAAGTACAATAGGTAAGTCCTGTAAAAGATGTCATCTGGGGTGAAAGAAAGTCAATGAAACTTGGACTGCCACTGGACAACGAAAGCATATTGAAGGTGGACAGGAATTTGCCCTCCTGCATATTCAGACAAAAGGCCACCCATGGCCTCTAAAAGAGTTGTTGCAATAGTTATTAACCTGCAGAGATCATGGCACTCTCTTTCTATACATGCTATATGAGGCATCCGATTAAAGGTGACCAATCCTACATTTGTTGAAAATTAAACATCCCGCACTATTTTACTACCAATGTTTTTACTGTTTTTACTGTATCACATAAACATTATCCGTTGTGATGACAGACTTGCACTTCTGGTGACATTTTCTTAGTGAGAATGTGTTCACATATGGAACAAAGCTTGTCCTTATGTCCCACGTAAGTGTCATCAATTACTCCTGAACCACTTTACAGAATTTTGTAAATCATCGATACAATCTTTATCTCATGATGTATTTTTTCAAAGGACAATTTACAAAGTGTTACGTCCATAATTAATACCATAACATGCATGTTGGGAAAACAACTTTTTTATAAATGCATGCAAAGTATTTGATGCAGTATGATCTATTGTTATAGGTATCTAAAAATGGATCCCACCAGAACACAAAGACTAAGTCTATGAGGAAAATAAAGTTTTAGATCAACGACTAAAAATTGTCATGAACAGATAAAATATGAGATAGAGATAGAACTGGTATGAAAGGTGACAGTAGAACATTGACATAATTTGAAAGGTAGGTATATATATATATATATAGTTTTACACTCAATTATGATTTGTTTAAAGTAAGTATTTGCAATTATTCCTATAATTTTATTTCAATATCATGAAATGTTGTAGTGTGTTCATATGACAACAAACCAACAACGAGCAAATTCAAAAAAAAGAATAAAGAGTAGAAATACAATTCTTCAACAATTGAAAGATATCATTAAAGTTAACAAAAAAGTCTACGGAAAGTACATATTCGTACACAACAACTTCTCATTTAACTGTTTCACAGATTGCATTGATATTGTGCTCGAATAATCAGATTTTATTAAGGCCTAAATTAAAATATTGTTTGTTTGCCCTTTTCCGACCCTATGTTTCGAAACAGGGTAGGTAGGTAGGTAAGATATTTTATTTTTTTTCCCAAAAAAATAACTTGGCTCGGTATATTATGTGTCATGGGTAGGCAGGTAGGTATAATATTTTATTTTATAGATACAAACTCTGCATAATGTCATTTTTGTCCGTTTTGTTTTTGCAAATAAATTTCTAGGACTATTAGTTTTGAAAAATAAAAATATTACAGAGAATGTGAAGCTAATTCATATGCACTACTATTTTGTTTTCAAATATCAAAATATAGAGCTGTGCCACATATCTTCAACGTGTATATGCCTGGAACTTTGAAGAGTTTGAACTTGCATTTATATTCTGTACTACGTACCTTGTACACTTACCTTAAGGATTTCTGTAAAAGATAACTTTGTACTGGTAAGATATGTCCGGGCAGACATACATTACTAGTAGAAAAAGTCCCTAGAGTGTTAAAAATTTCGTGTGTGCCTTTGTTTCCAATAAAAAATGCTACAAAACTTAAAACTCTGACAATTGTCACGTATTTTACATCGCATTGATAAATGATCTGTATGGACAACTTGGCGATTTTACTGCCAGATATTTTCCACTTTACAGGGTTTTGTCACTTTTGATTCATGTCAGATATAAATAATATAGCGGCATCGTTAACATAATCATCCTGATCTGCGGATCACAAAAGGCCATCCCTACATGGAATACAACGTCCGTTTACAAATTAGTTTGTACACACGTTGATAATTTTGTATCAAACGAACTTTTTTGTAAATGAACCCTGCTCTTTAAGTATAAAGGTACAGAGTAACGTACGTCATATTATGATTTCAGGAAGCGTTTAACATCGATTTCAAACAAATGCTTTGAAACTTCAAATGCAAGTGTTCATGTCAAACGCTCAGGTGATACCAAACGGACTGAACCTTATACATTAAAGATAAAACCCGAGGATTCCGGTAAAAAAGTTTTGAGCGGGAAATACAAATATAAGATTTTTGGTAGGAACGAGAAAATAAAATAAAATAAAATCTTGCTAGTAAATACAAATAAAAGATTTTCAGGCGGAACGAATTTAAAGGGTCGGTCGGTAAAGGGCAAACAAACAATATTTTAATTTAAGCCTAATACATATGTGTTTTGGTGCCGATCCAAAGATGTCAGAGTGTTACAGCAGGACATAGTTGAACTTAGAAACCTAAAGGAAATATAAACAAACATCTCCTTCTCTGTAACCGAATAACAGATTTAAAAAATAGTAATATATTATAATCATTAATGAGAATTTCCACTGGTACTAATAATGAAAAAATTCACAAAAAGAATACTTTTATTATTTTTTTAAACGATTGCATAGTGTATAAAATAATAAAAAGTTGTAGGATTGTCACTGAGACAACTATCCACCAAATTTGAGACGATGTGAATGTGAACAATAATATACAACTGTGCAGACTTCAACAATGAGAAAACCCATACCGTATTGTCGGCTACAAAAGACCATGACATAAACAATATATGAAACAATTTAATTTAGAAAAATTAACGACCTAATTTATAACAAAACAAATTAAAATTGTTAAAAGTGCAGCCCGTATTGAAAACATGGAGATTTGCCATGAACCCAGACTTGGGACGCTAAAATTCTTCTCCAAATCGTATAAGATCAGGCCCTGAAGTCATAAAAAATTTTCTCAGTGCCCCGAGAAAAAAAATCGTGGTCGAAAATTGAAATCCAGCATTTTGATTGGTTGATTTGTTGATTTTGGAGTTTGAGTAAATAACTGACTCGAAAGTTTAATGACTTCAAGGCCAGTTTTCAAGTAGGTAAATCAAACATTGTTCCATTTTTTTTCTTTCATTTTTCTCCCTGTATGATATAAACCTTGTATAATTAACGTTATACCACCTTTAGCAATGCATGTACACTGATTCACATTATGTCATGGTTGACCTATATTTAATCTTATTATTGGACTTTAACAAAATGATAAATCCACTTTTTCCTTTCCAGAAACAAGTTGGCAAAGCTATACATCACATGCATAGGAAGAGCAGTGGAAAATAACATTGAAGCAGAATTATGAAACAGTTATTTTAAAAAACATTAAATTGAGAGAGAGAAAAACACATTTTTTTAGTTTTTAATGCTGTTCATTCTTAAGATTACTGTTTATTGTATTTGCAATGGAAGTTATTGCAGTTGATAAGAAGATAGAACTAAAAATTTGAGTTCTTCAGCTTGTTTTTATTCAGTCAATAAAAATCAATTTTGAAAAGCAAACCATATATGTTCAAAAATCAAAAAGGTTAATTATGTACCAAATGACCTCCTTCAGACATTAATCTTTCTTTAAATTTTTATACTTATTTTACAAAATGTACCTCTGTTTGTATGTCTGTAAGATTCAAATCCATCAGAGATTTCTGAGGAACTACAAACCAAGAGTTTCTGAAAGTCATCAGTCCTCATGTGAACATGCTATACTGAGTAATGTAGTTCTCACCCTTTCAACTCCCCGTTAACGGGATGCCTAAATATTGTAACACCAAATTTCATATATTCTTTTCGTAAAATACGCTCTGCAGTTTTATAGGAAAGAGTACAAGAGTTATGCATACATGTATTTAAGTTACTATTCACAATACACTCATTACATGTACAAGTGAATGAAATTGCAGCATGATTAATGTATACAAAAAAAAAAGAAATCTGTCAATAAATGTATTTAACCATTAAAAATCTTACAATGAGCATATGATTGGAAATTTATTTATGAGAAATTAGACTAAAAAAGTGGTCGTATTCTGAATATTCGCTCAGCTCACAGTAAAAGGAGAAAAACATACCCTGTTCTGTCTGAAGGTACCTGTTCATGTAGGGGGACATGTCTTATAGCAGATTCTCTCCTTGTGGTGAACTAGCATGTTAAAAAGGAGCTCAGTGCGTTATGGGTCTAGTTCTGTACAAAGTATGTTAATTACATTGTATTTATATCTGAGTATCATGTCCTCTTCCTGCACTTATCTTGCCACTGGATCACATAACATCAATGATTCCATCCACCCATCTTCTCAAAAGTAATATACCGAGTTCCAATGTTCAATATGTTCTGATTTGTCTCAAGCAAAATATAAATACATGTAATATGGTATTGTCAAATAGAAGTATTAATAAGTATTAAAAACATAAACCTTATAGACCACACAAGATGCAATTCTGACAATAAATATGACATAAAGCCAGAATATTTAAAAAAAAAAGGCTAAAGTAACTGTCGAAGAGCTGGATCTAAAGCAAAACCACTTCAGGACAACAAAAATCAGAGAAATAAAAAAAAAACATAACGAAAACATTAACATGTCACGATATAGAAAATGAATGGAAATGGGGTTAGTGTCAAAGAGAACAATTAACCCACCCCAAATATACAAAACAATTAGGCATCACTATACAGATACAGTCTGATTTAAAAAGTGTTATAATGAAACAGTACTGAAGAAATCTGTAACGAAACACTACTTACGAAATCAGTACTGAATCATTACTGACGAAATCAGTACTGAAACAGTACTGTCCACATCAGTACTGAAACAGTACTGACAAAATCAGTACTGAAACAGTACTGTCAAAATCAGTACTAAAACAGTACTGTCAAAATCAGTACTAAAACAATACTGTCAAAATCAGTACTAAAACAGTACTGTCAAAATCAGTACTGAAACAGTACTGACAAAATCAGTACTGAAACAGTACTGACAAAATCAGTACTGAAACAGTACTGTCAAAATCAGTACTAAAACAGTACTATCAAAATCAGTACTGAAACAGTACTGTCAAAATCAGTACTAAAACAGTACTGTCAAAATCAGTACTGAAACAGTACTGACAAAATCAGTACTGATTTCATTGAAAGTATAACATTATAAGTTTTCAGTCTTTCCTAACAGTACTGATATGCACGAGGGTAGAAATGTACCAAAAAAGTGTGGGTAAATTATTGGTAGTGTACCTTCATGAAAAATATGTTGGTGTCCCCGCAGATAAAGCCCCAAACAACGTTGTTTTTGCTTATGTTTGTTTGTAAAAGAAGTAACGGGTTTAATTTTAATTTCGCTAATTTATTTATGAGTATAGCAATATTTAGTATCTATAAAAGAAGAAATTTCATATTGTTGAATCCGCAAGCTCAACTCAATTTAGTAGACAATTTCAAAACATTATTAGAAAATACATCACTCACTATCTTTATTTTTTAAATCAGAGAAAAGAACATTTCTTAATAGAAAAATATTTTATATTGGACAATCCCGTTATCAAAATAACAGATAACCATGCAGACATATTATATTAATTATAAACATACTAGTATCTGAACTTAAATTGAATTTCTATATGTTTGTAACTGACTATATGTAACTGTCTGTTTGTAACACCAGGTACTGTCTGGTGAATGTTTCATTGTACATATTTGAATACAATTTTATCAAGAGAAAACATGATTAAGATAAATGACGTAAAAGTTAGAGGTTCGAATCCCGGAATTGTCATTGTTTTCCCTATTCTCTAGTTTTCCTGTTTTTGTTCGTATTTTGTATGTTATAGTGGATATTTTTTGTAATAAAAGCGAGTTTATTTTTGGCTATTCCACATATTTGTCCATTTTTGTTTTATAAGATAAAATTAATATAATATGATTTCATCTGTTTTACCTCATTATTTTACAAATGTTTATTTGCAAATTCCTATGCTTGAAAATCGTGATGTGCATAGAATTAGGATTCTTGTTAAAACTTTCGGAAACATACTTATTATGTTCACCATATATATTGTTCTGTGTCGGGTTCTTGTTCCTTAAAATAAGGCTTTAAATAAAGTTGACACTAACAATGACTATTGCCCTTTCCTCGATCTTGATAGTTATATCATTAATGGAAAGCTTAATAATACAATTTATGATAAAAGAGATAATTTCTCATTTCCTATCGTTAATTATTCGTTTTTAGATGGTGACGTTCCCTTGTCACCATCTTACGGTGTGTATATATCTCAACGTGTACGATTCGCTCTGTATGTAAAAATATTATAGTTTAATGAGAGAAATTTATGTCTTACTGAAAAATTATTACACAAGGACTTTTGATATCAAAAACTAGTCAAAATATTTACTTAATTTTATCTTCGGTATAAGGACATCATTCGTAAACTCAACATACAGACTCCTTATATTTTCAGGTATTTCACATTAAATTTTTTTATGGAAACCATATTTATAAAACACAAAAACGTTAGTATTGACCTCACAAGATAACAAAACCTTAAAATAGATTTATTAAGAAGGGATATAGTTACGATACTGTTGTCAGGTCATTAAAGGTTGCATATTTTAGCGTTAATATTGATTCACTGATATGGTCTTTGCATCGGAACTAAACACTTTTATTTAAAAACCAGTTGTTGGCATGACACAGGTTATGTACTTCTCATAAATGTTATGATGGTATGATACTAAACCCATAACTGGAAGGATTGTGCATGATATTCATATGATGAAGAATTAATATTTCAATCAGTTTAATTGAAGTCTGGAGCTGGCATGTCAGTTAACTGCTAATAGTCTGTTGTTATTTATGCATTATTGTCATTTTGTTTATTTTCTTTGGTTACATCTTCTGCCTTCAGACTCGGACTTCTCTTGAACTGAAATGCAATGTGCGTATTGTTTTGCGTTTACATTTTTTATATTGGCTAGAGGTATAGGGAGAGGGTTGAGATATCATAAACATGTTTAACCCCGCCGCATTTTGCCCTTGTCGCAAGTCAGGAGCCTCTGCCCTTTGTTAGTCTTGTATTATTTTTAATTTTAGTTTATTGTGTAAAATTTGGAGTTGAGTATGGCGTTTGGTGACCTATAGTTGTTAATTTCTGTTTCTTTTGGTCTCTTGTGGAGAGTTGTGTCATTGGTAATATTGTTGGATTACCAAATATCCTGCTCCACATGTGGTGCAGGATCTGCTAACCCTTCCAGAGCACCTAGGATCACCCAAGTTTGTGTATTATTATTTGTATGTTTGTCTTTTTTTTGTTTAGTGATGGTGTTGTAAGTTTGTTTTCGATCAATGAGTTTGGCTGTCCCTCTTGTATCTTTCGCTCCTCTTTTGTTTGTGTTTAATTTGAAATCGTTCATGTTGTATCAAACGTTTTTTTCAGCTGTACGTAGAACCTTCTCATAGGTAAACTAGACACCATGCTTAAATTATTCACATGAAGAAGAGGAATTTGCAGGCAACAGTTGTACGTCTGCTTCCATTTATTATATCACTCGGACTTGTTCTTACAATGATCTGTTACATTAACCCTTACGTCAGATACTTGACGCTTTATGGAAAAACAATTGCGTTATATGATGCTACGGGTAACACGAAAGTAATTCGTCAAAAGATTAAAACTTTCTTAACTCTTCAAACATTCCACACAAGTATGCCAAAAAGTCTTGAACTGAATCAAACAGACAAACAACAGAAATGTACTGGATGCTTCTCAGAAAGCATTCACTTAATAATCGATAACAAAGAAATTTGTAAACCTAGTAACAAGTATATCGATATACTAATCATGATAACGTCTTCTCCGCAAAATAAGTTGAGTCGAAACGCTATGAGAGATACTTGGTTGAGGCATACAAAAAATAACACAGGAAATATCAGATACGTATTTCTACTTGGAGAACCACCAAGGACTAAAGAATTAGAGAAAGAAAACTTCCAAACAAAGGATATCATATTGGGAAGTTTTAAGAACGCATACAATAATCTGACTTTTAAAACATTGATGGGTTTTCAATGGGCAAACAAACAATGTACAAATGCACAGTTCGTTATGAAAACGGATGATGATGTGTACGTGCATATTCCTGGACTAAAAAAAGCCCTTAAGGAGAACGCCAATGCGTTACAGAATGCCGTTGGAGGAAGATGTCAACATATTGCAAGTCCTGTAAGAGATAAAAGATCCAAATGGTATGTTTCATTTGACAGCTATCCAGAAAAAACATATCCGGGTTATTGTTCTGGTACTGGATACGTCACCAGTTTGAACGTTATCACAAAAATAGTTAAAATATCAAAAAGTGTTCCGTTTTTTAATCTGGAAGATGTGTTTGTTGCTTTGTGTATAAAACAACTTGGATTACGTTTAAATCCAATCACCGGCTTCATGTTAGCCTATGATTTTGTCAATTGCAAAAACAACGATAATACATTAGTTACCATTCATCAAGTGTCAGTCAGCATATTGAGACGTATTTGGGAGATACCTTGTAATGCAAACAAAGTATGACTGAACCATGAGAAAAAAATCAATGAAGGTTGATGTTTTCATAGATAAGTATCTCAATTATAATAATAAACAACGTATTTAATAGTTAAAAATTCATTTGGATCAATATCCGCAAAGCTTAAAAATAACAGTCTTATATTTTTTTTTTATAGTCTAAGACAGCTTTGGCGAACTTGAATCATGGGGATCACATTTAGTATGTTGATATCTTGTGCCGTTTAAAGCTGTTATAATGAAACATCAAAACATATATATATTTGTAGGGGTGTGGAAATGCTATGCCCGACTCGCCCGACTCGTACATTTGAACACTCGGACAAGTAATTATTTTTTTCTGGGTTGCCCGTGGACAAGTAAAAAATTATAAAAGACAAAGTTCAAATCCAAGAAAAATATAGAATAAATTCAAAATGTATAAAGATGTTTAATTTGTGTAAATGAAATCAATGGTCAGCGAGTAAAAACAATGATAAATATTACATAATACCGGAAATAGATCGATTAACAAAATAGATAAAAATAAGTATGCAAACCAGAGTCGCCGTAACATTGCATTGGGTTTCTCCATTATTCCGTGATTGTCGATTAGGTTTTATCAATCATGAGTGGAAGTGTCATTTTATATGACTGTATCGAGATTCAGATTGATACTTAAAACAGCGGACAAAAAGAGTAATAAGTAGAGTAAAAAATAAAAAAAGCAAACGCAAATGGAGGATAATGAATTCTAAAAAAAGATATGAAAGTGAGAGTTTCAGACATCGTGACTATCAGATTGCACCTGGCAATCTAGGATGGAAATTTAGAAAATAAAATATTTTTTTTGTCTTTATATTTATAGATCAAAGGTCAACAATATTTTTTGTCAGAGTGGAAAATAGAAGGGATGCTTTAATTGCCCATTAAGACAATTATAAAAAAAAACAAATGTACACTTACAATGTCAGTTGAGAGAAACACAAAAAAAAAACCAATAGTTTATCCATTATTTAATTTTCATTTCTTCACTCTCTTTCCTCTAAATTAGTATATCATTATATGTACCTACTGGCTACAATTCTTATTCAAAAACTGCTACAAAAATGACCTATACATGTCATATAATTGGTCGGTTTGCTGTAAGGTTTCTGTCCCATAGATGTTAATTATATCTAAACCTACTTTCCTAAATACATTTAAACAAATGGATTTCATTTGCTTGTGATGCAAAACAGTGCTAAGAATTATAAATTAGCTAGCAATGAAATACCTCAATATTTATTGGGATCATAAGGGCAAGTAATTTTATTTCCGGACAAGTGAAATTTACAGTTTTACTTGCCCGGGGACAAGTGCCTACAGCAAATATTTCCACACCCCTGATGTCTGAAACTCTCACTTTCATATCTTTTTTAGAATTCATTATCCTCCATTTGCATTTGCTTTTTTATTTTTTACTCTACTTAATACTCTTTTTGTCCGCTGTTTTAAGTATCAATCTGAATCTCGATACAGTCATATAAAATGACACTTCCACTCATGATTGATAAAACCTAATCGACAATCCCGGAATAATGGAGAAAACCAATGCAATGTTACGGCGACTCTGGTTTGCATACTTATTTTTATCTATTTTGTTAATCTATCTATTTCCGGTATTATGTAATATTTATCATTGTTTTTACTCGCTGACCATTGATTTCTTTTACACAAATTAAACATCTTTATACATTTTGAATTTATTCTATATTTTTCTTGGATTTGAACTTTGTCTTTTATAATTTTTTACTTGTCCACGGGCAACCCAGAAAAAAATAATTACTTGTCCGAGTGTTCAAATGTACGAGTCGGGCGAGTCGGGCATAGCATTTCCACACCCCTGATAATAATTCTTCGTTTGTGAAGAACAACACCGATTCTATCGGTATATACAGTAAACATGATATTATGATATTATCAAAAAGCTGGACTGTGTAACCAACAATATATTTGGTAAGTTTTGGAAGAGTGATATTTAACAGATAGTCGGTATTCCATTTTGGTACAAACTGTGTTCCCCTTCTAGTTCATTTGTCGTTGGACAAATATTTGTCGTGAAGCAGAATTCATTTAGAACCTTCTAAACGTCTAAAAATGAACTTAGGATAATATTCATACAAAAAGGCTGCTGCATGCCATGATCGTATACCCAATAAAGAAAACAGATGAACGACTTCACACCAAACGGGCTGATATCAACTTTCCAATTATCAATTTCTTATTTCTCAGCAGTAACATACCCACTTCATATAGTATGTCCATATCTCAATTGATAAGTTATGTTTATGCATGTTCACACTATTCTTACTTCATATACAGGAATGCATTCCTACGCAGAAACTGCTCAATGATAGTTATGAGGTGGACAGATTCAAATTGACACTCTGTAAAATTTATGGACGCCATCATACATTGGTTGATCAATTCAATGTGTCGATGTCGTAACTAACTAATGGTAATTTTAACAAATTTATAGATTGTTGTTTCACATATATGTAAAATATATGCTAAATACCTAACGTCATTCTGAATATGAGTGTAATATCAAGAGTGAATTTATATTGGTATTTCGTACATCCACCATTCATGTATTATGTTGTGTCTGTTTTGGTTTTGGTTGAATAATATGCTATGTCAAAATAATTATAGAATTGCCTTTCCATACAATCATTGTCAGGAAAATTGGTCTTGAAGAATATTGGGAAATTAATTGTGTTAAATTTGAGATTACATGTTAAGTACGTAAGAGCATCACCGTTTTTGATACATTGTGGTTTTTGTCGTTGATAAAATATGTTCGACGTCGATCTGTTACTTGCATTTTGAGTCGATTATTATCTTATTTTTTGTGCGTTTCACAATTTCTAAGCGGTAGGTTTGACTGGCAATTAAACCAAGTTCAATCCAAAATTTCTTCTTAACCCTTTAACATTCAAGGATTTTTTACCTTTTCTTCCCGAATAAAGGATAAATGTTTTCAGTCAATTGCACATTTCGATAAAAAGCTCACTCAAAGGACAAGTGAGACTCATCTGATAGATAATTGACCACGGTTTCAGGAAAACTTGATTTGGGGAAAATAATTTCTTACTTTGGTCACGTGATATCCCTCAAAAGTCACGTGACATGCTGAATCAAAGTGACAAATATGTACAATTCAAGCAGAAAAGCGGTTTTACAGACATTTAGTGACAAAAATAGAACATAATTTTAGTGTTGAATTAAAGCATGAAGACTTTCGGAAACATTATCGGTGAAAACTTTATACAGAAAGATGCAAAACTTGTCTGATTGGTAGAAATATCAAGACTCGAAACACCGAAAAATAGTGGATTTTTTGAGAATTTTTGTCATAGTCAAATAAATGGCCCAAGTTTATGTTAAAGATGTACTATTCATAACTGCTTACAGAATAAGCCTTTAGGACAGAATTTTGAGTAAATATTGAATGAAAATCTGGTATTTTTTGAGTGTCCAGGCTAAGAATGTAACAAAAACAGAGAGAGGGGAGAAAAAAAGGGGGGGGGGGGGGGGGTAATTTTTCTTTTTGATGTAAATCATGTATTTCAGTTGTCTTAATTGAAATTGAAAGTAAAGTTAAGTTAAGTTACATTTAAGTTACATTTAATATAGGAATTTATTTTTTCGTCCTCCGGCAGTGAGGTTTGAACACGCGATCATCCGGGTGTAAGACTGTGCATCTTTCCACTGAGCCACAGAAACCATTGGAAAACTTATGAAATTTAAGCATATAAGTCACCTTCTCTGTAAGACTAGAAATTAATTTTGGGAGAACATAATCAAACTTCGTTTTCTTAGGAAGCTTTTTTTTGAAAATTATTATTTTTTGAAGCAAATTTGTAAGAAAGTTATTCAGAAATGTTCGTTTTTTCGTCTATATGTCACTTTTTCTATACCTTAGCGATACGATATCCAACACCCTAATAACCAGACACTAAAGAAACAAAGATTTGTTATTGCTATTCCGACTTGGCTAACAATTTTTAACACATTTTAGATGTTCTCATCTCTTTTGCTATAAAAACTGACAAAACAAAACATGAAAACTCCTTTTAATTTGAGTTTGTTTCAGTGTTGATACTCTATGAATCAGATTTTTTGTATGTGTATGAGTTTTACTTACAGTTTTGATAGTATTCTTGTAAATGATCACGGCACAGTTATCAAAATTTTCATTTTAAAACAAAAAACAGCAACAATTTGTCTTGTGACATTTTGTGAAAATATTCTATTTAAAAATAGAAATAAAACAGTTTTCCCCCCCAAAAAATCTTGTCAATATAGGGCAAATTGACATAATGCATTGCATTTTATTGGTTTCAAACACCAAAAATCAAGTTGGTGGTATACTGATCTTCAATTTGAGCCCACAACCACATATGTACGTCAAAAATTGTCAACGATACAAAACTTCATGCAAACGACTCCGCCACAAATTTTGCTTAACGGTCAAATTGACCGGTAGGAACGTTAAAGGGTTAAGGTAGCAATAAACAGTTAGGAAACAAATTTAAATTTACCCTCATAAATTTTATCATCCCCTTTTCATTGCTTTCTTATTAAGCTTACTGTTTGTGTCATACATGTGCATATGTATGTAATTAGAATCTTCCATAAATCTTATATCCAGTATATAAAATGGTTAAATATAGTTTCTTTTGGGTGTATCCATGGCAACAATCTGCATTTATTTGCTATAAAATATTGCAAAAATGAGTGGGGGAAAGATATCACATATTTCCCCGAAATGTGACTAAAAGTAGAATTTCAATCGCTTAAAGTAACACCTTTTGTGAAGCTGTTTACATATATCTTTCAGTTAATCCGATGAACATCATATGTCTTTTGTCTATTTTTTGGGGGTAAAATTGCGTCAAAAACTTCGTGCAGAAAAAAGTTTTTGTAAACATGACATTCATTTCTGGACTGATGGCTGGTCTAGCTATGAAATTACGGAGAGTCAAACAGAAAATAGCCAATAAAACATGTAAAAACTAATTTTGATGTTCTTATAAACCATCTTTGGAGGCTAAATTGGTAATCAGCTGTCTAAAAACGAATTTTATTACACAATAACTTTCATATTAGAAAAATCCACCGGGGCTAAAATGCGAAACTAAACTCTTAACTGTATTTTGCTACATGTACCTTAATAGTAAATATTTTTTTTCAAATAATCCCGTTTAACTAGTTTTCTGTGTTCTGCTAGCTGAAAGGAGTAAAATGCCCATTTATTTTTTAAAATTGGTTGATTAATGAATATTTTATGAAGGTTAGCAGTTGACACCGAAACGCGACAAAAACTGATATAAAGAAAGGTGCAAAGTTAATGTGTAAAATCTAGTTTCTAACTCAATTTTTTGGCAAAATTTAAAATAGCATACCTCTTTTGTCAGTTTTTTAATGTATAACATCTCAATAGGATAGCTGATGATTCAAAATTGTACAAAATTAGCAATTTCAAGCATGAAAATATCAATCTTTATGTTTATTGCATACCAAAGACTTGATAAAAAAAATGATAAAAGGGAACCAATTTCTTACAGCTGAATTAACTATACATTTTTAAAATATATGTCAAAATGTAACATGAAAACTTGATCAAAATAATAATTTGATATATTCGCAAAAGAAAAACCAAAGCGTTGAATACTTAGGCTACTACATACAGCGCAATCCTTCAGAAGCAAGGGTTATGTCAATAGAGTAGCAAATATAAGCCTTGTGTCAAAATGTCTAATTTTGGTGGCTAAGGACTGTAAACAATAACATTGACATGTATTGTCATTCTTAAACACTTAATCCCCTCAGAAGTTGATTTATAATTTAAATATCAATAGATTTGTGGTATGAACAGTCTTAAATTATACAATTAAGAGCTTGGTAACTATGCCATAAGGTAGCAATAAACAGTCAGGAAAAAAAAAATCAAAAGATGCCCTCATAAATCTGACCATCCCCTTTTCATTGCTTTCTTGCAATATAAAGCTTACTATTTGTGGCATATCTGTGCATATGTATATGCAATCAGAATCTTCCATAAATTTTATATCCAGTATATAAAATGGTAAAATATAGTTTCTTTTGGATGTATCCATGGCAGCAATCTGCATTTATTTGCTAAAAACAATTGCAAAAATGGGGGGCCCCCAAATTTGACTAAAAGTAGAATTTCAATCGCTTAAAGTAATACCTTTTCTGAAGCTGTTTACATATATCTTTCAGTTAATCCAATGAACATCATATGTCTTTCGTCTCATTTTTTTGTAAAATTGCGTCAAAAACTTCGTGTAGAAAAAAGTGTTAGTAAACATTATATTAATTTCTGGACCGATGGCTGGTCTAGGTATAAAACTACGGAGAGTCAAACAGAAAATAGCCAATAAAACATGTACAAATATTCTGTACCAATTCAGAAATATTACAATTGTAATCAACTAGTTATCTATATGTGTCAACGTTAGCTTTTTGTAGCACTTCGGTGTAATTGTTATTCCTTTGTTTTCCTATGGTTATTGATGTGTTTCCTTGTGTTTTGGTTTGTAACCCGGATTTGTTTTCTCTCAATCGATTTGGGACTTTTGACCACCGGTTTTCTACTGTTGATTTTATTTTCATATTCGTTCATTTTGAATCTTATTTGACACATCGTTGAAGAAGTTTTCTCTCAAATTCCTTTGTGGCTATTGCTTGTTTATGTACAAGTAATCGCTATTTCAATGAATGGTCGCTTCCGTGAAACGGTACTTTTTGTACTAAGGACTCACTTTAATGAAATTAGATTCTTTGTTATTAGTAGCATCCAAAATTAGTTCAATACATTCATATAGTTTGACCCCAAAAACCATGTCTCAGATTGTTCCTATTGTATTTCATTCTCGCATTAACCTTAATTTTGTCTTAGTGCACTTAATTCTTGAACTGTAAGAAACTATAAAAAAAATACCGTATGTGTATAAAAGAGGGACGAAAGATACCAAAGGGACAGTGATGTGTTGTATTATAATTGAAATATGTCCTTCACGTCATGCTGAAAGTTCATTCAAACATGGATTTGTCAATATTTTCTAGCTCTGCCGATTCCAAAAGGTCAAATACGATATTTTGATATCTATTCAGTTGATGTGTTCGATGTGTTTTAGCTTTTAATTTTGCCATTTGATTCGGGACTTTCAGTTTTCAATTTTCCTCAGAGTTTAGTGTTTTTGGTGATTTTACTTGTTATAGGTCAAAGCTTACAAAAATATCTTAGTAACTAACATTTGGCTATTTCCGTGTGCTTATCACTAAGTATGTACATTTATTTTTATATTTGATCAGTTCAAAAATGTAAAAAAGAGGAGGACTATTGCAAATAATAAAAATATTGGACAGCTAAAGGTAACATAATGGTTTCTTACAAGTAAAAGATAGAGCAATCACTGAAATAAAAAACGGGTAAAACAATAGAATGACGTCGCAACAATGTTTTAAGTATAGTTCTAATATTTCGCGTTGATACCAGAGCCGTATTCTAATGAGTACGAATCATGTTTGATATATGCGTGCAAACCTAATGTTTACATTTTCATTGAAATATTGTAACGCCGCCTCACTGGTGCTAAAGTCGGCCACTAGAGAACACAGGGTCACAAAGAAAAAGGGATTTAAAGGATCTATAAAGTATAAGGCTCGACGTCCACTATTAACCGTCGGACTAAAACACGTTACAGAAAGGGAAAACGTATACTTGTATTTATATATAGTTCGTAGTTATGAAATAATATATCTGAATAAAATAATTTCATATTTTATTAATATCAAAAGTAATCCACGCCAGAGAGAATGGGTCAGGTTCCCGGTTAAGGTTTGAATGACATATAAATCATGTCAAAACCACCAACATAACTCTTAATGTGCACCTTCAATAGCACTGTCACCGACGCTGTCACCGTCACCGGAAACCGTATTCAGCACCGTCACCGTCACCCGTATTTAGCACCGTCACCGTGACGGTGACTGTATTTGTCACCTTCACCGTCACCCGTATTTAGCACCGTCACCGGCACCCGTATATAGCAATGTCACCGGCACCGACAATCTTAAATTAAAACAAAGTTAACGTTCAACGCTTGTCTGTTTTTCTCAAACATATTCCAGCTTCAATTTAAGTTTGTCACTACCCATTCATTGGTAACCCAACACTCCCTCGATTCTTTTGTTGTTTTTGTATTTATACTTTTGATTGACCAACGGCAGAGCTTGTTTACCAATCGGCAACCATGGATCACACAAGGGAAATTCCCGTATTGTTGATATTGTTTGTAAACATGGATTGATCTTCATCAATAAAGATGGGTTTTGACTTTAAATTTATTAGTAAATCATTAAAAGAGTTTTATTTCAGTTTATAGTATAATAAGGTAACTGCCGCGAACATATGGAATCAGTACGTGAAATAAAACTTCTTAAGAAACTGACATACACAAATCTGTCGTATCATGGAAACAACAGTAAAAATAGTAAATTACAAGTCTAACATTACTTGCAACATCAGACATCTCGCTAACATCTATCGTTTATCCTAAATAATTTCAAGAAACTATACAGACATAGGTCTACTATAAAAAGGGGGGAATGCCGGCATTACAATATATATAGTTAAGCTGCTTACATTAAATCTTATTATTTATTGTTATGAAAACATCATATAACAACTCCTTTACATTTTTGAACTGATGAAATATACAAATATAATGTATATACTTAGTGTTAAATATCAATTTGAAATTGATTTGTTTCATCAAGAAACCGTTTTGATGAGTGACAAAATTATTGCATTGGAAGGTGACTTTAATAAAATGTTTTTATTAATTGTCATTTGTTCTATGGTTATATGTTTGTGTTCATGATCAAAACACTTGAGTAAGTAATAGTTTTTTTTTTATTTCAGTGATTGAACTATCATTTTAAATTGAGAATGGAAATTGGGAATGTGCCAAAAAAGACGACAACCCGACCATTTACCTGTAAGAATCAGTAATGCTACCTTTAGCTGTCCAATATTTCAAATTGATATTTAACACTACCAATACTTATATAACAGCCATTTTCCTCATGTTTGTATTTTGTCTCTTTTAGTTTTATGCAATAAGTTGATTGTGCTGGTTGTAAGTCTTGCTTTTGTTGTTTTTTGTAATTTCTGTTTTCAAAAGATTTATCCTCGTCCGTCTTTCAGTCGGGGCACTTAGCGAACTCCATAATATTATGGAATTGGCTAAATTTGACTGCTTTATGAAAATCCATAATATTATGAGATTAAATAATATTTCCAGTTACATTATGCGTATCCATAATTTTGAACATTATTGAATTTCATAATTATGCATGAAAAAATTAAATTTGATGTGTCCGAAAAACAATGTTTTGGGTACTGCTAACAAGTTCCGTAATTTATTAATCTTAAAATGCTATTTTTATGATCATCTATTGATTATATTCATCCGACAATCGTCGCCTTTCTCGCGTCATATTTAAAATGCTTTCGTCTTCAATGTCTTTTATCTAGGACAGTATTTTGTACAAGGGAGACAAATCGTGTCGTCTTATAAGCCATATTTTTCTTAAATGTGTTATCGTTCCTTAAACAATGAATAAATCGTGTTTTAGAAAATAAATGTAGAAAATAAGTGTGTCAGTTGACCTCGTTTTCAATACATTAGTTTTATCAAGGGGAAATGTTACAAAAAAATAGTACACATCCTTCAGACGTCTTTATAAATTATAAATGACTATGTACACAATAGGTATAGAAACACATTACTTTCACGTGTTTATATGTCTTGATTTGACGAAATTTAATTAATGGTCAGATCCACAAAAACTCATTACATGCAATTGTTATTGTTTCAAATTCAGTTTATGTTGCAGACCGTTTTAATGTTGCTTATGTGTATTTGTGTATATTGGGTAAGGTGGGTACATTAATTCGAATACACATGCATACAACGTATTTTTTCTGTCACCATCAAATTTGAAATGTTTCTTTTCAAATCCTTTTAAATTAAAATTGTGTCTGTAAAAGAAAAATCTCTTGTGTTGTCTTACATGTAAATAAAAATTACATCTTAGAATAAAAATCGAGACATCAAGACAGAATTTAAAAAAAAATCATAATCTATAAACATAGGCAGGTAGAAATTAGATATTCATTTTGATGTATTACCAATACATATTTATTTCGACGTCTGTCAATATTTGATGATAGATACACCTGAGTATTTAAAACAGCACTATGACATGTATGATTGTTATTTTCCTACATAACACGTTGCATATCAAAATTCAGTTATTGTCCATTTGACTTCTATATATCTGCAGAAAAAAATTCTTAAAAAATTAAGATAACATATTGGTTCTTGAGAACCACAAAATTAATTTATATACAAGTATAAAAACAGCAGAAGAAATGAATTGTAAATATTAAACTATTTCAAAACGAAGCAAGGTCATGTAATACAATATTATTTAGTTCAGCAGTATGATTAATTGGTAAGAAACAGATGACATAATTTACGTTTGATATGAAAATTTATACACATTGCAGAATGAACTTATAATATTAATGCCTAGTTGAAATTATATCACAACATACTAATGGCAGTGCAACCTGTCAAAATAATCTTTTGGAAATAAATATATAAGTACTGTATGAAATGTGGATGATGACTTATGCATGACGACATTTATAATAGACTTTTATTTTTGTTTGTTAATATATAATATTAAAATCGAAAAAAAAAAATTCTATTTCTATTTATCCAAATTTATTCGTTGACTTCTTTGCACATCATACTAGTCAAAACACGAAGTTTGTTAGTCAAAATATAATATAGAATAATATAAATAAATATATTAAATATTTATAATATAGAGATTTGAACACTCCAAACAAATATCAATCACTACGTGTTAATCGCA
Source organism: Mytilus galloprovincialis (assembly GCF_965363235.1). NCBI lineage: Eukaryota > Metazoa > Mollusca > Bivalvia > Mytilida > Mytilidae > Mytilus > Mytilus galloprovincialis. The sequence goes on from NC_134838.1 coordinate 25,946,740, forward strand.
ATTCATTGAATGGTAAATCAGTTGATTCAAACAATAAAATATAATATAAAAGCTACGAGAAATGTTGTATAAAGGTTTAAAAATTGTTCTATTATCTCGGCTAATATTCTAAAACTATAACACCTGTATTCCTTAATTTCCGAATTAAGTAGTATTTTTTATTGAGAGTAATGACTTATTGCTCCGGATTCACAATAATATGTCCGAGTAGGACGTCATGTCTAATTACATAAAATTGAGATCGAAATAGGGAATATATGTAAAAGAGACAACACTCCAGCCAGAGAGCAGACAACAGACTGACACTTTGTGAACTAGCAAGACTTGAATCCTGGTCAACATTTAAGACTAGTAAAAAGCCGGGTTGATATGGTATTATCGTGATTTGTCGTAAGGAAGCTGTTTTTCTCCAATTTAAGTTTAGACGAGTAAATTCATATAAGATATATGACGTCCCATTGAATTGCTTTAAACTAATACAATAATATATTACATATATGAATGTTACTTCCTATTAAGTTTACAAAAATGTCGCGCTTACAAAATACTAAAACAATATAACCACTCTCTGTGAAAGATGGGCGACAGATTCCAGAGGGACAGTCAAACTTATAGATCGAAAATAAACTGACAAGGCTATAGCTAAAAAAGAAAAGACAAACATTCAAATAATAGAACCCAATACACCACACAGAAAGGTAAAAACTGAGCAACACGAACCCCAACGAAAACTGTGGATGATATCAGGTGCTCCGGAAGGGTATGCTGATCCTGATCCACATGTGGCACCCGTCGTGTTGCTCATGTTATTACAAACCCGGTAAATACTTTAATTCGGTATGTCATATACGTGAAAAGGAAAGGGGATTTTAGTTATGAAATAAGGAACATATCCGATATCATCTGTAAAACGGTTTATCCATAACTATCATTTATCATCTACAAAATACCACATTTAATAAACATACTCTATCGACACCATTCAAACTCTCGTCATCTTTGAAAAACTAAAGCTAATGTTTGAAGAGTTTTGAAGAAGGCTTATTTTCTTTGGTAAAGTGCTAGTTACATTACACCATAACGAATATTATGGTACACCATAATTTAAGATATATTATAAAAATCAATAATATTATAAGATAGCATAATGCGTGGATTAATATTATGAAATCAAATAATTTTGGAAATGCTTATAATGCATCAAGATATTAAAAAATCGATCATATCGTGATAACGATTTTATTGGAATATGTTTTTGTTTCGGTAGACATGTCCAACATTTGGTGCTTTCATAAGATAAACACTGGCAATGTTTTGAATTTGACATAGGTAACAATTTATTTAAAAATAAACCGTATATCCGCTATTTCATTTACTTTAAAAAAATCATAACTAAAAAACAGGCAAAGGATACCCAGAGGACATAAAAACCCACAAGTCGAAAATAAACTGGCTAAGCCATGGCTAAAAAAGAAAACAAAAAAACACTCTGAAAACAGTAAACATTACAGAAGAATAAAAAAACGTAGACAATTTCATCTAACCTTTACAACATAACTAATTTAATAACCATACTCTATCGATGTACTCTTCGATTCTATTATATAAGTGCATTAATTTTAAAGCAATGTACTGATTCGTTCATTCAAATAAAGCAGTCAATATAAAAGTTTCGACACAATTCAAACTCTGGTTCATGGACATTTTTATAAAACTTAAGCTTATGATCGAAGAGATTTGCAGAAGGCTTATTCTCTTTGGTAAAGTGCTACCCAAAGTATTTTTTCGTGAAAACAGCATACCATCCGTATATACATTGGACATCCGTTCTGTCCGGACATCTTTTTTTTTCATCCGTTAGGTAGCAATAAACAGTAAGGAAAAAACACTTAAAATTTGCCCTTATGAATTTTACCATCCCCTTTTCATTGCTTTCTTTCAATATCAAGCTTACTGTTTGTGTCATATATGGGCATATGTATTTAATCAGAATCTCCCATAGATTTTATATCCAGTATATAAAATGGTAAAATATAATTTCGTTTTGGTGTATCCATGGCAACAATCTGCATTTATTTGTTATAAAATATTGCAAAAAGGGGGGGGGGGGGGAAAGATGTCACATATTTCCCCAAAATTTGGCTAAAATTAGAATTTCAATCGCTTGAAGTAATACCTTTTCTGAAACTGTGTACATATATCATTCAGCAAATCCAATGAAAATCATATGTCTTTCGTCTCATTTTTTTGTAAAATTGCGTCAAAAACTTCGTGTAGAAAAAGAGTGTTTGTAAACAGTAGATTAATTTCTGGACCGATGGCGGGTCTAGCTATGAAAATACGGATTGTCAAACAGAAAACAGCCCATAAAACATGTAAAAAATAATCTTGATGCACTTACAATGTATAAACCATCTTTGGAAGCTAAATTAGCACTCATCTGTCTAAAAATGAATTTCATTACACAATAACTTTCCTATTTGAAAAATCCACAGGGGCCAAAATGCGAAACTAAACTCCTAACTGTGTATTGCTACCTTAGGCGTCCGTTCGTGCTATCCGGTAAGGTGTGACCGAAGCACGAACGGACGTCTAACGAATGAAAATAAAAGTTGTCCGTTGACAGAATTGTTATCCGTTGGGAGTCCGTTGATGTACTGACCGAATACAGCGGACGTGTAACAGATGCCTTACGGACACATACCGGATATGCAAAGTACGAGAAACGGAAACGTACCGGACAGAACGGATGTCGAACGTACATCCAACGGAAGAGTACCGCATAAAACGCACACCTAACGGAAGCGTACCGGATAAAACGGATGAACAATATATACGGAAAAATAAAAGGCAACAATAATAATACATGTACATCGCATAAATATTCAAAATGTTTAGGTGTAACTGTTTTTGGTTTATTCTTCAAAATACCGCATAAGGTCAGCGTCTGAAATAAGAGCTGCTTGATTGTGAAGAATCGCCCTTACTTTAAGGTTGATTATGAATAATAAGAATTCATGAACCTTAAGAAATCTGACATACCAATAATTGGCATTTCTGACGAAAATTTCAATTGGCATATATCCGTTTCAGATCCTTTGATCACCCGTTTTATCCGTTATACGTCCGGTAGAAGTCCGATCTCATTCTTCAACATCCGTTTTATCCGTTATACGTCCGGTAGAAGTCCGTTGGTGAGTTTATCATCCAGACCACCAACAGATGTATAACGGACACGTAACGTATACAAAATGGAAACGAAACGGACGAGTACCGTACAAAATGGACGCCTAACGGACGTTCAACGGACATTTTATCCGTTGGACGTCCGTTCAACGTTTTGAATATGCTAAAAATTTTCGACCGGACAGAACGGACGTCGACGGATAAAACGTACGCTTAACGGACATGCAACGGATATGGACGGACGTCTTACGAATAAGAACGGACGTCTAACGGACATGAACGGATGGAAGAAAGGTTTTCCGTTAGGCGTGCGTTCGAGATATCCGGTAAGATGTGACCGAGGCTTTTCTTGCATCCTTATTTGCAACACACTATAAAACACGATTTTACATTTCTAGCGATAGACTTTACATCTACAGCGCTTGAATTTACATCTTCAGTGCTACACTTTTTACGGATTTGGCTATACTTTTTGGACCTTTTGTATTATAGCTCTTCATCTTTTTTTTATAAGCTTTGGATTTCAAATATTTTGGCCACGAGCATCACTGAAGAGACATGTATTGTCGAATTGCGCATCTGGTGCAAGAAAATTGATACCGTTAATTTTATTACTACCACTGGGTCGATGCCTCTGGTGATGGACTATTAGTCCCCGAGGGTATCACTAGCCCAATAGCCAGTACTTCGGTACTGGCATGAAAATACGGATTTTTTATGTGTTATGAAAATTTGCTATTACAAAATGATAGAAATTGTTATAAATTAAGGAATGTATCTCCCTCATGCAAAGCTCTGATTCCTGTCACAGATTTGGCTATAATTTTTGGACCTTTTGGGTTATAGCTCTTCATCTTTTTTATAAGCTTTGGATTTCAAATATTTTGGCCACGAGCATCACTGAAGAGACATGTATTGTCGAAATGCGCATCTGGTGCAAGAAAATTGATACCGTTAATTTTATTATATCTTCAGCGCTAGACTTTACATTTTCAGCGCTGGACTTTACATTTCCAGCGCTTGACTTTACATCTCAAGCGCTAGACTTTATATCTCCAGCGCTTGACTTTACATCTAGATCTCCAGCGCTTAACTTTACATCTCTAGCGCTTGATTTTACATCTTCAGCGCCAGACTTTACATCTCCAGCGCTTGATTTTACATCTCCAGCGCTTAACTTTACATCTTGAGCGCTAGACTTTGCATATCTCTAGCGCTAGATATTACACATCTCCAGCGCTAGACTTTACATCACCAACGCTAGACTTTACATCTACAGCGCTAGACTTTACATATCCAGCTCTAGACTTTAGATCTCCAGCGCTTGACTTTACATCTAGATCTCCAGCGCTTAACTTTACATCTCAATCGCTTGATAGTACATCTTCAGCGCTAGACTTTACATCTCCAACGCTTGGTTTTACATCTGCAGCGCTTGACTTTACATCTCCAGCGCTAGACTTTGCATATCTCCAGCGCTAGATTTTACACATCTCCAGTGCTAGACTTTACATCCCCAGCGCTAGACTTTACATCTTCAGCGCTTGACTTTACATATTCAGCGCTAGACTTTAGATCTCCAGCGCTGGACTTTACATCTCCAGCGCTTGACATTACATCTTCAGCGCTGAACTTTACATATCCAGCGCTAGACTTTACATCTCTGTATATAGACTCTATATCTCCAGCGCTAGACTTTACACATCATCAGCGCAGGACTTTATAAGACACTTTATAATCTGTGTGAGACCAACAGGGCTTCGTACTTTAGAGCCTCTAGTTATTTATTATAAAGAAATCGCATGTATAGGCGCACCTGTATTCTGGTTGATATTCGCATGTGTTACGGAGAATATATCTCCCATTTGAAACTATATTCCGCGCTTGTATGACAGTTATGAATATTTTTATATTTTTCTCATAGTATTTGTTATATGATATATTTTATAACAATTGCATTAGGATTTTTTGTAATTTCACATTTAAATTTGCAAAAGTATCATCTCCTCTAAAGCAGTGACATCGAATGTTTTCTTATAACTAATTTTTTTTATCCAATATTTACAACATTTATTATAATTTCACAACATTGTTTTCGCTGTAATAAAAGCGAACTGTTTACGTCTGCAACATTAGACAGAAAATTTCACACTAAGTTAACCTGATTCCCAGAGATGATAAAAACAATGTAATTAAATATCCACCAGCTGCATTTGCAGACGACTATTATTTGAACTCTTAATGACTAGACTGACCTACTGAAGGTGTCATAACATTTAGGAATCCCGTAAAGATTAACGTTCAACTTTCTACACTGTAATAAACTATTTAAAAAATACTGTTATTTTTAAAAGAAATTGTAACTTTGTTTCAACATAATTCATATTGTACTGAAAAATAACGATTAGATTAATTTAACTTGCAAAATTATAAGTAAAACTATAAAAACGAGTTCTACTCTACTTAAATTCAATCATACTCCTTAAAACTATTTAAAACTATTAACTATTGTTTTTCAATAATTTAAAACTATTTAAGTTAAGATATCTAATCGGGTCCTACTAAAAAGCGTCGGGAGCGCCCGGATGAAGAAAAAGCGCCCGTGGAAAAAAAATTAGGGGCCGGGGAAAATATATAGAGATGAATGTTTCAATTTTAACAATAATATATGAATACTATTTCGAAAAGCTAATAATGGATCACAGTTTATGCTGAAGATTTATAAATCGTTAAACACCGACAGATACGTTTCTCAAATTTCCCAGATAAATATTAATTTTATAAAATTAAAAGAGTTGCACATTATTTAAGAACGGTAAAAGTAATTGAACAAGTGTTCACCATGCAGTTGCGAATATTAGACCTCGGGAACTGAATTTTTTTAAACTAACTAAATATACGTTTTGATCGAGGACAATATCGTTCATGATTCTTCTATATACTTATATTTACCAACTTATATACAATTTTTAAATCTAAAATGTAAAAGTGCAACAACACTATCTAAACACTTTAGATTTAGCATCGTTAATATCCCCATTTATACGGGTGAAACACGCAATGTTTTTTTTCATTCAGGAAATCACTTATTCTCCCGGGCCTTTTTTTCTTCCTCGGGCGCTTTTTTTTTTCTCGGGCACTCTCGGGCGTTCCCAAGCGCTTTTTAGTAGGACAGATCTTATCGTATTATTTATTTATCGTAGGACATGTAGAAAAAAATCCGTCCTTTCGGATAAGTAGTTTTATACATATCACCCCAAGGTTATCCTAGTAACGTGTCGAGTAACGAGTAGCAGCATGAAAACAAATAAATGGTGGTGTCAAACTGTCAAATCCAATGTATCTGTGTTTTCCCCCCAAAATGTTTTTATACGGAGCACTCAGGGGAGGACAAGATAACTTCCTTAACACCGAAAAATATATTAGAAAAAAAAAATGAATAAATGATATGTTTTAGAAATTTTAATCACAATGACTGACATGCTTGAAATCCTAAATTGGATGCGCAGTTGCTTATTATTTTCTTTTCTTCAATTTTACCCCACCCCCCTTTTTTTTAAGAAATAAATATATTTCATAGATTAGACTACATCCATTTTTTTGGGGTAAAATATGGTTCTTTAACTCCCAACATTGGTAGAGCCTTCAAACACCAAACCCTGGATCAGTGCATTTAGTCTGTTATGATTATGGCAGAAGACATGCAGAGAAATGACTAATGACCAGTGCATTATAGGATTTACATTTTTCCTTTTGGTCAATCATCTTGCAGGGTCCAAACGAGTTCATCTGTATGTGTGCCATTTGTTTTCTTAATTTCTTTATCAGCTATTGACTTGGTATCTTCTTATCAAATAATGTGTGTGAAATTTAAATCTCATTTAGATATACATGTTAGTTTCTTACCCGTTTTACTTAAAAAAAGCCATTTGCCAATGTAATAAAAAGAATAACGAATCAAAGAATTCAAATAGGCTGCGCACATTAGCAAATTCATGTGTTGTTCGGTCACTCGTTGAATATTTTTCTTTTTGGATTCTTCGATAATTTATTCTATAAATCTCATTTTAATTTCAATTGTACGTACACGTACTTATGTATATATGTTTGTTAACTGGAAAATATTTCTCGGTCTTAAAATCAATTATACGTCGTATACTTTTCTATGTTAAACTTATATAGTTAGGCACTTTTGTTGTATGTTTATATCATTCGTTTTTTTTTAGACATTTATTTCTTCCATTAGTTCACTGTTGTAGCCTAAACATATATTCAAAAGGCTAAGTCTAAGAAATCAAGTTGAACCCCATCATGAGTTGAAACATCAATATATATAGTCTTAGGTCTCTACTTTTTATATTTTGTTGTAAGAGATGTATAAATACTCTGTCACGTCCGGTCTATGTTTTAGTTAGTTTTTTTTCTGTTTGTATCGATCTGATGAGACAAGCCATTTTCAACTGGCTTCTATAGTTTGTTCATATGTTAGAAGGTTGAGCGCTCACAAACATGTTTAAACCCGCCACATTATGTATGCGCCTGTCTTTTGTATAGAACCTGCAATTTAGTGGTTGTAATGGTTCATGTCATTAATTTTTGTTTTTCCCAATTGATTTGTGAATTATGCCGTTATTTTTCTCAATTTATTTGTTTCACTTTTTATTTATGTCTTGGCCTTTCATAATCGACTTTAAGGTATCGGCTTTTGTCATTGTTGAAAGTCGTACCGTTACCTCTTATTGCTAACATCTACTAAATATGAACTTTGGTGGAAAGTTGTCTCATTGGCAATCATACAACATCGCCTTATATTTATAATCTTAGGAAAGGTATAGGAAATAGTAAGGAAATTGGAAATATATATGCACGCCATTTAATAAAATTCATGCTAGTGCTTTATTACAGAAAATAACATGCAAAACATTAAACGTTTGAAGTTGTAAATTGTGTTAAAGCTTGCGGAAGAATATCTCAAAAACGTTTTACGACACTCCCAATAAGGACCGGTAACTCTGTATTTTTTTGCGGGAAAATATGAATGGCTTCTCATATCTAATCTTTCAGAAAAATCGATTTCTTACAAAAGAGTGTCCACCATGCACTTACACTGCACTGTTAAAAGCATAGTAGAATATATTGATATACAAATGGATGAAATATAAAAAAAAGAAGATGTGCATGGTATGATTGCCAATGAGACAACTATCCACAAAAGACCAAAATGACACAAACATTAACAACTATAGGTCACCGTAAGGCCTTCAACAATGAGCAAAGCCCATACCGCGTAGTCAGCTATAAAAGGCCCCGATAAGACAATGTAAAACAATTCAAACGAGAAAACTAACGGCCTTATTTATGTTTAAAAAATGAACGAAAAACAAATTTGTAACACTTGAACAAACGACAACCACTGAATTACAGGCTCCTGACTTGGGACGGGCATATACATAAATAATGTTGAAATTATATATACAGCCCTTGGATGGTGTTAACTTTCCAAAAAATTGTATAGTGTACTGGTGTAATGGTGTAATGGTGTAAGGTGTATGGTGCTGTGGTGTATGGTGCTGTGGTGTATGGTGTAAGGGGAATGGTGTAATGGTGTTTGAGGAATGGTGTGATTGTGTAACTAGCGATCGGGAATGGTGTGAATGATGGTGTACGACATCTCATTGGTTGAAACGAATTTCTTTTTATTTTATTTTTTCGAGTTGTAAACATACTCAATAATAATAATCTTAATATTTGAAATTTAATTGCATTATGGGTAATTTCGGATCGTGTAGATAGAATGGGGAATGGTGCATGGTGTAATGTGTAAGGTGTATGGTGCAAAGGTGTAACGTGTATGGTGTAATGGTACAAGATGTATGGTGTAATGCTGTAAGGTGTATGGTGTAATGGTGTATGGTGTTAGTGGGAAGTTTACACCATCCAAGGACTGTACATGTAACTGTTATATTAATAATAAAATAACAACAAACCAGTACATACTCTGTGACGTTTATTATAATATGAGGCAGGCATTACCTGTAAATGGGGACGAAGTCTGTATGAATTATTATTTTGTAACTTAAATATTTGTTCAAAAAAAAAGAAACGGAAATACCGTAACGTTTCCGATTTTGGTTCTGTTGTTAAAGATTTTAGTTATATCGTTATTTAAATTATGACGTCATATACAATGTAAACAAAGAAACGCTATCATCAGGTAACGTTTTTTCATATCAAGGAATTATGTAAAATGAAATTGGTATTGTGCGTACCTTCCTATTTTTATACTAGACTGATAAATACATATTTTACTCCAAGATTCATGCAAACGAGACCGGAAAAAGGAAGTACATAGTACATTTCTGCGCAGGTCCGGGATTTCAAAACACGACAAAAAAAAATTTGAACGATTTTGAGTTCATTAGTACAATGAAAAATTCGGGAAATTTTCCCGTATTTTTTTTTTTTTTTGAATTTCTACTGTAATTGGGGACTACGTCCCCATAATATGAGGCAGGCATTACCTGTGAATGGGGACGAAGTTTGTTTAAATTATTTTTTTTGTATTTTAAATTTTTGTTAAAAAAAAAGATACAGAAATACCGTAACGTTTCCGATTTTGGTTCTGTTGTTCGGGATTTTAGTTGTGACGTTATTTAAATTATGACGTCATATGCAATGTAAGCAAAGAAACGCTATCATCAGGTAACGTTTTTTCATATCAAGGAATTATTAAAAATGAAATTGGTATTGCGCGTTCCTTCCTATTTAATACTAGACTGATAAATATATATTTTACTCAAAGTTTCATACAAACGAGACCGGAAAAAGGAAGTACATTGTATACATTTCTGCGCCGGTCCGGGATTTCAAAACACGACAAAAAAAATTTGAACGATTTTGAGTTCATTAGTATACAATGAAAAATTCGGGAAATTTTCCCGAATTTTTTTTTTTATTGAATTTTCTTCTGTTATTGGGGACTTCGTCCCCATAATATGAGGCAGGCATTACCTGTAAATGGGGACGAAGTCTGTATGAATTATTTTTTTGTAACTTAATTATTTGTCAAAAAAAAAAGAAACGAAAATACCGTAACGTTTCCGATTTTGGTTCTGTTGTTAGGGATTTTAGTTGTGACGTTATTTAAATTATGACGTCATATGCAATGTAAACAAAGAAACGCTCTCATTAGGTAACGTTGTTTCATATCAAAGAATTATTAAAAATGAAAATTGGTATTGCGCGTTCCTTCCTATTTTATACTAGACTGATAAATATATATTTTACTCAAAGTTTCATACAAACGAGACCGGAAAAAGGAAGTATATTGTACATTTCTGCGCAGGTCCGGGATTTCAAAACATGACATAAAAAAAATTGAACGATTTTGAGTTCATTAGTACAATGAAAAATTCGGGAAATTTTCCCGAATTTTTTTTTTTATTGAATTTTCTACTGTTATTGGGGACTTCGTCCCCATAATATGAGGCAGGCATTACCTGTAAATGGGGACGAAGTCTGTATGAATTATTTTTTTGTTACTTAAATTTTTGTTAAAAAAAAATAAACGGATCGAAATACCGTAACGTTTCCGATTTTGGTTCTGTTGTTAGGGATTTTAGTTGTGACGTTATTTAAATTATGACGTCATATGCAATGTAAACAAAGAAACGCTATCATTAGGTAACGTTTTTTCATATCAAGGAATTATTAAAAATGAAATTGGTATTGCGCGTTCCTTCCTATTTTATACTAGACTGATAAATATATATTTTACTCAAAGTTTCATACAAACGAGACCGGAAAAAGGAAGTATATTGTACATTTCTGCGCAGGTCCGGGATTTCAAAACATGACATAAAAAAAATTGAACGATTTTGAGTTCATTAGTACAATGAAAAATTCGGGAAATTTTCCCGAATTTTTTTTTTTATTGAATTTTCTACTGTTATTGGGGACTTCGTCCCCATATTAGTATAATAGTCCCAAGTAAACTGATTTGTATCTCAACAATATCATAGTTATTATGGTGCGGTTGAATTTCCTGTCATTTATTCATCATCCACGCAAGAACTTGTCTCAGAAAAAAAATACTCTGTACATTAAACTCAGTTTCAGGTATAGCAAATGTACAGAGGTGTGATCTTTTTCTGTGACATCTGCTTTTGACCATCCACAAGAACTTGAGTCATCCGATGTTTAGTACTTCAGTACTTTGATTAAGTTGGAAGTTTTCAGTTCAAAATCGATTCATGAATTTTTTTGGTGAAAATAAGATTTTTGAAATATCAATTATTGCAACAACAGAAATCGCGTATTTGTCTTCAATAGTTTTAATAAGAACATAACACTTTGTAAATATAGGACCAATTGGCCTATTATTTTCCTTATTACAGTGTATTCAATTTAATGATATACATTGCCTTGTATTGTTTCTTGTGTTCGTCCGGAACCATTCATGATTTATTTGCCACTGGAGTTCAATCAAATCGTTTCCTTTGTTGACTAGTATATATAAATCGTTGAAGCTTGTTTATATCAAGTGACTAATTACATGTAATATTTTTTTTATAAACTGTAGTATCAAAGCTCCTCTATGCACACAAGACGTAATTTATTATTAATTATGGACTTCTTCCAGTAGTTATTTTATATCTATGTTAATCTTTGGTACACCATTCTTACATGTCAGTCCTCTCCCACCATAACATCACTCGATTTTGGTTAATAAGTTGAAAAGTTAAATTTCGTTTATTGTAAGTGTAATGTATCAAGAAATCAAAGACGGGTTCAAACAGAAAGGTTTTGAAATCAAAGATAACTGTGCACCTTAAGATCAGCATGGGTTTATTAGTCGTCAATACGAGTCTAAAAATAAGCATACTAGGTACTTTGATTCAAGGACGAAACCACGATGTCTAGTCTTACTAAAAAATATAATCAATATTCAAACTCTACTTATGAAGATTAGAACAGATTATACCCATGTCATATCTTTTACCAATTCAATTCAAATATTTATTGTCATATAAACTCTGAACAATAAGTTTGTGACAAATAATATAAACATACACAAAATACATTTAACAAACAAAACCATGAAAACAAAAAAAGCAAAAAAGCAAAACAATCTATCTATATGATATATAAATATATATTTTATAAATAAATCAAGAGTCCCCTGTCCTCAGTTCTAATGCCTGTTTAAAATAGGACCCTAAGCTTTCTACTTCTTTTGAGGTTGATGGACAAAGAAGATATGTATTTTTTTCATTTTCTTGCCAGGACATAAAATCTGGCATATGTTTAATTACATTTCCTATAAAGTTCTCTCTTTGTATAGCAATTTTTTTGCAGTATAAAATAAAATGGGTTTCATCCTCCATTGTATTACAGGATGTGCATAGTCTTATTTCTCTAGGTATTTTTAAATGTCTGCCTTTTTCTATCATTAAATTATGATCGCTAATTCTCATTTTTGTTATGTTACTTCTCTTTTCAAAAGATTTACAGTTTAAGTAGTTTTCCATTTCTAAATTTTGCTTTAAACTTTTATATAAATACAATTTACTTTTTTTATTTATTTTTTCAAATTTTTGTTCAAATATATTTGTGTAGAAACTTAAGAATTGATGTTTTAAGGGTTTTTTTTAACAACTTTACCACTTAATCATAAAAGAATCGCGTCTTGTCATTACCAGTGGCGATCTATGATAGGGCGTGTGCAAGATGTTCACCCCCTCCTTTCATCGAAATAGACAGAAAATAGTATGGTTCTCACAGTTATATGTATCTAAAGGATAAAGTAGTCCTTCACCTAGCTCCTCTCGCCAGTATGAATTGCCTTTTTGGGATTTACACTCCCTTTTCACATTTCATGGATTCTCCCTGATTGTACTAACTATTGTACAGAAATGAGTTAAATCAGTCTAGAAAATACTTAAGGTGGTATGGGAGTCTAAATAAAAAATGATAGAATTTGTTTGTTACTTTGCCAAAACGTAGTATCTATTGATACATGTCGAAAAATATAATAAAAATGATAAGTCAACGCGCATTTTCTCAAGCTACAGGACGGGACAAAATGACACATTTTGTATGGATTATACAGGAAAAAACACCATTTTGTGATTAGAAACTAAACAAAATGATAGAATTATTAAATACTTCAGGAACATATAGATTTCAGACACTGCTTTGAGAATATCAAAAGAAAAGATAGGGTCACCGTACTTTTTCCCGTCTAAAATACAAAATAGGAAAATTCCATGAATCCTTCAGAAAATGCACTGTTTTAGAGATACCTCCCCCTAAAATGCCAATTAAAAAAACCTAAAAACAAGCCAAAATAGTTAACATTTGCAATAATATTAATATTTATAAGTTCTATTCTTATAAATTGGCTCTTATAAATGAAAATCCACATTAAATATCTGCATTCCTGCATCAAATTTTGCTATCTTGATGGAAAATCTAGATCTTTGGTTCTCTGTTTTTTACAATCCAAGATGGAGGAAGACACTAATACCACCTTAAGACTAGATCATCTTTTATTTAAATTTTCTCAACTTGTAATTTTTTTTAAGAAAAATATGTATTAGGTTTTCAATCAAATTAGTATTATCACAACTGCATGTGACCATGATGACTTTGTGTACTTTTGAAAATATTACAATTACTGTTACACAGTAGCATATCAGATTCCTAACCATATATATAATTATCTATAGATGAAGGCTATTCATTGGGGAACCGTCGTGTGATGCATTAAATTTTTGCATTAACATAATTTAAAGAAAGATGTGATATTGTAATCAATGAGTCAATTTTTCACAACAGACCAAGTGACACAAAAATTACCAACTTAAGGTCACCGTACGACCTTCACTAATAAAAAAAAATACCAAACTGCAAAATCAGTTACAAAGACTCGAAATGATAGGTAAAACCATATTTTGATGGCTGATACGAGGGTGTTAATTTACTCTATCACATGGCCGAGAGAGTGACATTTTTTTTTTAATGTTACCTTTTCGTCTAGAAAATCGATAGTTTAAAGGACAATGGGTTGACTATACATCAAGTAAATAAAAACACGGCTAAAGTTCCGCTACGTTTTGACTCAGATTTTATCATTTGACTGTCAATACCCCCCACCCACCCAAAAAAAACAAAACAAGACCGTTCCTGTTTGTAAATGGTTTAACACTAGTAATTTTTAAGACACTTTATAGCTTGTTGTCCGGTGTTAGCTAAGGCTCCGTGTTGAAGGTCGTACCTTGACCTATAATGGTTTACTTTTATAAATTGATACTTGGATAGAGAGTTGTCTCATTGGCACTAGCACATGCCACAGCTTCCTATATATATGTATACTATATAAATAGAAAAACTGATTACCAAAAACAAGATGAATAAAAAATATCAAACAAGAATTACAAATACATCATTTAGTGAAATATTCCATGTGGAACACCTAATAAAATTATTATTTAGCGAAACAATATTGGGAGGAACATATATAAATTTGCATATAGGAAAACACATCAACTTAACATTGAATACAATGTTTCTTTGAGGATTTTATATTAAATGGTCTTCAAGTGAAATATGCCAATTTTCACCATTGAAGTGTTCTGTTAGGAAACATAGAAATATTACACTAAGAACACATTTACATTGTACAAGTTACAGTTTGGTAAATAATTATCATGGGAACCCACACACCTTTTAAAAGACACATATTTATGGTAAACACATACATGTATCACTTAAAAATGAAGCGATCCCACATAACCCGTTATTTCCTGAGAGACGGGCAGAGATAAAGGAACATGGGAAGGGAAGCGGGGGTTAGCGGGCGGGCAGTTGGAGTCAAGGGATTAGGAACTGGATGAAGAGAAGAGGTAAAAGATGTGATATTCTGGTGAAAATGATTTGACGGATTTTCGTATAGGGGTTAAGAAAATTGAAAGTAGGAATCATCCCTCTTTTCTGTAACGCCAAACGTATTTTTTATAAATAATTTAACGACCGAAAATAGCAGATTTTATATAAACATGTACATACATGTATGTTATAAACATAAACATGTTTACCCCCGCCACATTTTTGCGCCTGTCCCAAGTCAGCTGCCTCTGGCCTTTGTTAGTTTTGTATTATTTTTAATTTTAGTTTCTTGTGTACAATTTGGAGTTTAGTATGGTGTTCATTATCACTGAACTAGTATATATTTATTTAATAGGGACCAGGACCAGGACCAGGTGCGGGAATTTCTCGCTACGTTGAAGACATGTTGGTGACCTTCTGCTGTTGTCTTTTCTATGGTCGGGTAGTTGTCTCTTTGACAAATTCCCCATTTCCTTTCTCAATTTTATGACTTCCTCAAGTTTTATAAACAAAATGGAAAACAATTTTCATGCAAGTAACTTTTGTAGATTTGTAAATTAAAATTTTACTACAGTTTGGGGATTCCGGAGTGGAGGTGGGTGAGGTTCTAGGGGTTGAACCCCCCTTTTTTTTCTTAACTATTATTGCATTTGAATTGGGACATATGTTGGACCCCCCTTTTTTTAAATAGCTGGATCCGCCTCTCAAGTATACGTTATGTTAGGTTTCATTGCAAATTTATTGTGTAGCATTTCAAAACAACATATTTTAAACAACCTTGAAAATATATATCAAAGTTCACCAATATTTACCGCAGATAGAAAAAGGCGCGTTGTTGAAACAATCAAATGTGATTATCAAACAAGATAGGAATGTTAAAGTTAGGCTTGTTGCTAATTAAAATAAACAGGCTGGGAGTTCCGATAATAAATCTCAGACAAACGCTCCAACTAAACTGTCAACAATTGAAATTTCCTGTCGAAATAATTATCCGCTATATAAAGAAGAAATGCATGTGTTGGACGTTATAAAATGCGAGTTTCATTTTAGTATTATAATACTAGTGTAGCGAGGTGTAGGGTGAGGCTGTATAAAGAACTAGCTTTATACATTTTTTTTCTAAAACATTATTATATTACTACATATTACTTTTAACTGATTCGCTGTAATTGATTGTTATTTTCTTTACGTCCAGTCACAAATATTTCGAACATGTTCAAGACAAGAACAGATAAATCATAAGTACAACATTTAGGTCCTTTATGCAACTATATGGAGTTTAAACATCACGATTTTAATTGTTGTGAAATAATTCTGACTCTGACCATTTAGATATTGACAAATATAATGTCTATCAATATTAGAATAGTATAAAGCATGACATTATTCTCATTGGAAACTTTAGAACTTAAAATTGGGAATGAAAATTGGGAATGTGTCAAAGAGACAGTAACCCGTCCAAAGAGCAGAAAACAGCACAGGGCCACCAATTGTTCGACACAGTGAGGAAATCCCACAAGTGAGGTTTTGCTTGCATCTAAACAGTATGTTTGTATCCAAGTTCAGCAAATATGAAAGGAGAAGGTCCGGTAAGGGCCGATTTTGGCCTCAAATTTCAAATTCAGCTGACGAAAGATTTTAGACACTTTTAAAACACTTAAGTGTCTATTTTGGTTGATCCAATAAGTAAATGTAAAAGATTTTAACTGATTATGTCATTAAAAACGCTCAGATTCAAGCTTAAATATGAAAAATCTATCAAATATGCAAAAAATCGTCACTTTTCAGATGGTTTTTGTCAAAAATGGAAGTGGCCGCATCCGTGTTCATCCTCAACCTTTATATATGTTATGTGTTATTATCAAATACAACTTACATTTCAATATTATGAATGAACACGAATGCGGCCACTTTCATTTACGACGGAAACCGTCTAAAATATAAGTAAAATGCTGAAATTGTTAAGATTTCAGTAATTTAGCATGACTTAATGATGTTAGTACTCGATATATGTGCATTGCATTGACAAAAACAGCCGAAATTTGTGTAGCAGAAGCATTCTACTTTCCAATAAACAGCTAAAAGATAACATTTTCACAATTTTGTAAAACTGCTATATTTTGGGGCCAAAAAGGGGTCTTACTGAACCTACTCCTTTAATAAAAAAAAAATCTCCGAAACATATAAAGGAACCAAAATAAGTAGTAAAAAAAACCCATACTAAACTAACATAGGCCAGAGAATCCCGACTTAGAATAGCCGCACAAATGCGGCATGTATATATATAATGGCAGTCAGCAGGGTTAAAGAACATCAGTTGTTCGACCTGTTAGTCAAATGCGTTTTGTTTAAATATACTTTTTCACTATTTTGGTCTTTTGGAAAATGTTGTTTGTGCTGTTTTTAGACCCTTCTACAACGAAATTTGGTTTACATGCACGAGTATAATAATTGCGGTTTTTATCCAACGCAATCATAGGTTTGAACGTAGTTTTCAATTTAGACTCGTATAAATATATATAATTATATATATAAAACTCGTCTTAACATCAACCTGTTACGAATTTGCAGTTTAAGAAGGTTATAATAGTTCTACAGTTATATATTTTCCGATATCTCTATTAGTTTCCCATATCATCCGTTCATCGTTGAAAACTGTATCTAAAATCATCCCTTTATCCTTGGTTGCTATCAGACGCTTACCTGTACAGTTGTTACTAGGGTGCTCTCTTCGAGGTCCGCGTTAGAAGTATAAATAGTGGGTAGCTATTCAGTGTAAATTGTCATTCTTGTGGGAGACGTTGAAAGAAGTAACTAGAAAGGTAGGACCGTTAATATTTAAAGACGAGAAGCAGGATTTGTCAAACAAAGTGGAGTGTTTGAAACCTGTTGAGAAAATATAAATAGTTTCGGTTCCGTAGAAACATTTAGGTTTTCAACTAGTTCCAAACATTTCGGTTTCAGACCAGTTCCAAACATTTAGGTCTCAGACTAGTTCCAAACATTTAAGTTTCAGACTAGTTCCAAACCTTTAGGTTTCAGACCAGTTCCAAACATTTATGTTTCAGACCAGTTCCAAACATTCAGGTTTCAGACAATAGTTCCAAACCGTCAGACCAGTTCCATACATTTAGGTTTCAGACCCGTTCCATACATTTAGGTTTCAGACCAGTTTCATACATTTATGTTTCAAACCAGTTCGATACATTTAGGTTTCAGACTATAGTTTCAAACAGTTGGTTCTAAACAGTATTGGACTGAAAGGGTTTTAAACAGTTTTTCAATTCAACAAGTTCGGGTTAGGTTGATAGGTGTTGAAATTCGTTTTATGTAGTATAGTATTTGTTTCATATTTGATAGTGATAGTGTAAACTTTTTATTGACTTTAGAACTTTTGAATTGCTTTTCAAATCCCAGGAAACTGGTACGAACCCGAGGATAAAAATATTTAAACGTCCCCGCCCGGTTACACGTTACAAATGGTGGCTTAGCGGTGGGATTTGTCTAGCATTTCTCAAGCGTATTTTGTACATATAAATTGTATTTTATCATGAAGTCACATAGGAAAGATAGTGTTTTATATGATCCTGACATAAGTTTAACTGAGGAACAGTTAAGTCAGGAAATAGATATTTTAACTGCCGAATTAGAAAAATATCGGCATGTTAAAGACAGATCAATTTCCCAGGTTGATACACCCCGAACAGTGTTTAGACATAGTGATTCGGGGATAGGTTCAGTCAGGCGTTCCGAACAATTGTCAAAACAAACAAACTCCCCGATTTATGAAAAAAATGTTAGTAGTAGTGTAAATGGAGGCGGTTTAGGAGCCCGACCGAGATCATCAGTCAGGTTTGAAACATCAACACCTGCTGCAGAAAAACAAACTTCGAAACATTTTACTGAACAATTACAATTCCCAATTAGTGACAAATTTGTCACAAAAAGAGCAAGTAAAACTGGTTTAACTCGTGATACCGAGTCTTGTGAAGATAAACAATCCTATCCTTTGGATGGATACAAAAATAAAAACATAGTAAAGACTGCTACCTATGATGGGAAAGGTCCTTGGCTTGACTTTAGGTCACATTTTGATGCATGTTCCCAAATTAATAATTGGACAGACAAAGAGAAAGGTTTGTATTTGGCCGTTTCTCTCAGGGGTCAGGCTCAAGGTGTTTTGGGAAACTTAACCCAGGAGTCTAGACAAGATTTCAAAAAATTGGTTAAGGCATTAGAAGAGCGTTTTTCTCCGTCTAACCAAACGGAGCTGTACAGAACCCAGCTCAGAGAGAGACACCAGAGAGCTGTAGAGACCTTGCCTGAGTTAGGCCAAGACATACGAAGGTTAACTAACCTTGCGTATGCAACTGCACCAAACGAAGTGCGGGAGACTTTGGCAAAAGAGCAATTCATAGACTCGTTAATAGATTCGGATATGAGGCTCCGAATAAAGCAGGCAAGACCTACTGACTTAAATGACGCTATCAGACATGCAGTTGAGCTTGAGGCTTTTAACAAGGCTGAAAGCAAAAGGATTGAAGGTCAGGGATTTTTACGAACTGCGTCTGATAATAGTGCTGACAACATGACAAGTCGGCTTTTGAAAACCATGTCAGAGACATTAATAGAGTTGCAAAAAGAAATGAAAGACTTGAAACAAAACAATAAAGGGAGGAAGCAGGGTGGTGCCCCGCAGCCCTGTTCATTTAGGTGTTATGCTTGTGACGAGGTAGGCCACAGAGCATTTAACTGTCCTGCTTATCCAAACTTTCAATATAATTATCAGAACCCTAGATATCAGAACAAACCTAAAACAAAATATACTAACCAAAACTATGAAAATTCAGATACGACACCGGGAAAAGTGGGAGTTCATAAACTATTTCCTGATGCAGGTATGTTCCTGAAAGCAAAAGTAAACGGAATTATCACAGATTTGTTGATAGATACTGGAGCTACAGTTACAGTTATCTCCACTAAAATGTTTAAGAAAATGTCAAATATGCCTTATTTAACTCCAACTGAAAGGGATATACTTACAGCTAGTGGACATTCGTTGCATGTGTCAGGCAAAACTGAACTTGAAATTGAAACTGATACGTTCAAATGTATAAGCGCTGCCATAGTTGCTGACATTAATGTAGATTGTATACTAGGGTTAGATTTCTTGAGAACACATGAAGCTAACATAAATATATACAAGGGGACTTTAACTATTAAGGGACATGAAGTTAGATTCTATGTCCAAGGTCACATAGGCTGTGATAGGGTTGCAGTATCAGAAACTATCAACACACACCCTAGACGTGAGATTGTTTTAAATGGAGTTATATTCAATGAAGTTCCTGACTCATTTAAAACAGAACTTGTTCAACCTAGAGATGACTATAAGAGAACTGACCAAGCAATAGTAGGTAGGGCTCTTGTTGCAAAAGGTAAAACTAATTTACTTCTCTGTGTAGAAGGAAAGTCTGAGATCAGATGTGAAGACTGTGAAACAGTTTTTAAGAAGCAGGAGTATCTAAAAAGACACACGAAAAACATTCACAGAATGGAGACTATTAAAAGGAGTAACAAAGTTGTTGAAAAGGTTGTTGAAGGTTGGTGTTACAGAAAGAGGACAAGATGATTTTGATCAGTCTGATCCTGAAAACCTGATAGAAGATATTTCGGATGACATTAGCAGTGTAAATAATCCGGATGATGCATATAGCGATGGGCAGGA
The DNA here is from genome assembly GCF_965363235.1 of Mytilus galloprovincialis. NCBI lineage: Eukaryota > Metazoa > Mollusca > Bivalvia > Mytilida > Mytilidae > Mytilus > Mytilus galloprovincialis. The sequence continues at coordinate 25,967,543 of NC_134838.1, forward strand.
TTCTAAACTGAAAGCATACTATAGTGAACCAGACACAGACGGATCAGTCAATGATAAGGATGAAGAGAAGGAAGCGGTTTATCATTGTACGGTATATTCTGAAGAAGACACGTCACAAAAGAAAGAAACTAAGAAGGTATATCAAACGCCGAAAGACGAAAACAGTGGCCCTACAGTAAGGAAAAGGTGTGCCCCATTACTAGTGTTGGCACCAACAAAGAGAAAGTGTCACTCCTTCATGCGAGGGGACACTATTGAGAAAGAAGTAAGTGAAGAAGTGGAATATCCTAAAAGACAGAAGTTTGTTACAAAACAACAAGCCACACAAACTAACGTAGTAAAAGAAAGCAAAATGGTTAGGATCATAACAAAGTATGTTGAGAACGGTCACCAGATAGAAAAAGTTGAGGAGCAAGAGACAGTTTGGTTGGTTTAAGAAATTAATGTCTGTTTATTGATGCAGGAAGCATCATATATATTAAAACTGTATCATAAAACATGTTTTTGTTTGTTTTATTTCTGTTGTTTATAAATGTATATGTCCGTCCGTCGGATGGGGACGTTAAATCCGAGGTCCCGTGTTCAGGGAGTACCACGCCCTGTGCACGTTAAAGAACCCTTTACAACAACTCTTTGAGGGGTCCGTAAGTGACCTGTTGTGAGGCAAAATTGATTAAACCAGTTTTTGGCAATACAACTTTTCAAGTGGTATTCAAACTAGAATATTTGAAATGGTTTTATGTGGTCAAAGTTTAATCTAAGTTCAGTATTCAGTTGCTTGTACAAATGTGAATTAAAGTAGGATATTTTGAAAATAGAAAGTTAACAAACAAAACAGAAAGAACATGCAAGTCGAAAGAGGCTGACAGGAACCCCGGAACTGTGAGTAGGCTAAGGCACCCCCTAGGTCTGACGTTTGTCAACAGATTGTTGTAGGAAAGCCATTAGTTGGTTATCATGGTATAACCCTCGGTGTACAAACAGTTGCTGGGAGAGATATTCTGCGGAATGAGTGGATACATTGAGGTTTAAAGTAGAACCTTGGTATGGTGTCAGCTAGTTTTAACGAGAACAGTTTTGATTGTGTTTTGATTACGTCAGTATAAAATTGTAAAACTCATGCGAGGACGCATGAAATCGGAGGCGTGGGTAGTGTTACGAATTTGCAGTTTAAGAAGGTTATAATAGTTCTACAGTTATATATTTTCCGATATCTCTATTAGTTTCCCATATCATCCGTTCATCGTTGAAAACTGTATCTAAAATCATCCCTTTATCCTTGGTTGCTATCAGACGCTTACCTGTACAGTTGTTACTAGGGTGCTCTCTTCGAGGTCCGCGTTAGAAGTATAAATAGTGGGTAGCTATTCAGTGTAAATTGTCATTCTTGTGGGAGACGTTGAAAGAAGTAACTAGAAAGGTAGGACCGTTAATATTTAAAGACGAGAAGCAGGATTTGTCAAACAAAGTGGAGTGTTTGAAACCTGTTGAGAAAATATAAATAGTTTCGGTTCCGTAGAAACATTTAGGTTTCAAACTAGTTCCAAACATTTCGGTTTCAGACCAGTTCCAAACATTTAGGTCTCAGACTAGTTCCAAACATTTAAGTTTCAGACTAGTTCCAAACCTTTAGGTTTCAGACCAGTTCCAAACATTTATGTTTCAGGACCAGTTCCAAACATTCAGGTTTCAGACAATAGTTCCAAACCGTCAGACCAGTTTCATACATTTAGGTTTCAGACCCGTTCCATACATTTAGGTTTCAGACCAGTTTCATACATTTATGTTTCAAACCAGTTCGATACATTTAGGTTTCAGACTATAGTTTCAAACAGTTGGTTCTAAACAGTATTGGACTGAAAGGGTTTTAAACAGTTTTTCAATTCAACAAGTTCGGGTTAGGTTGATAGGTGTTGAAATTCGTTTTATGTAGTATAGTATTTGTTTCATATTTGATAGTGATAGTGTAAACTTTTTATTGACTTTAGAACTTTTGAATTGCTTTTCAAATCCCAGGAAACTGGTACGAACCCGAGGATAAAAATATTTAAACGTCCCCGCCCGGTTACACGTTACAAACCCAACAATGTTAGATCTGTAAACTTGCTTTCGCAAATTTTTTGTTCTTCCCTCGCCGGGACACCCAATCGCCTGCACTGTTGCCGTCCTGCTAGACCTCAATTTATATATAACTTGTTTAGTGAAATCTTACCCCCCCCCCCCAAGGTATACATCTATCCTATGTGGAATCAACAAACACACAGCAATATGCAAAGTAAAAAGAAGTCCGGAACCGATCTTAGAATAGGTAACACAAGAATATTTTAAGACACGTTCGAAAGGCGGCTATTGTGATTGTGTCAGCTCGACAGGGACACATTCAAATGTCTGAATGTTGCAAAACTGCACTAAAAACGTATCGCATGTAACACACCCACGAAGAGGCTGCCCAACGGAAATAAACCCTAGTACTGAAATGTTGCAAAACTACAAAAAGACAAAGAGTACACAAAACAACATTAAATACTGAGTAACAAAACACCTACAAAACAAACAACAGAAAAGTAAACAGATGAATGCATCTCTCACAAAAAATTAATTGTTTAGCTCTACCATGATTTATTCTGAAAGTTATAGATTTTTTTGGGGGAAAAAGATCGTGGATTAAGACTTGTGCCTGATCAAACATATAAATTTAAAATCAGTATTTGCTGCTTGACAGGTGTAAAAGAAAATCTTGTCTGCCAGGAGTCAGAATAATGTATTCGAGTAGAAACTCTGCAATTTCGAACTTTATTCGATCGTCACTGATGAGCCTTTTGTAGACGAAACGCGCGTCTGGCTCAAATACAAAATTTAAATCCTTGTATCTACGATGAGTTTATTAGGCTTACTGTGAGTACTCTCATATTTGTACTTAGTGTCTATTTGGTTTTGTTTGGGATGTACAAGTACCCGGACACGTCCACGTGTAATTTCATGTAGTATTTGTATCTTAAATCATCTGTCGAGTTAAGACTTTCAACTGATTTTTATAGATCGTTCTTATGTTGTACTATTACACCACTGTTTCATGTAAGGGAGTGGGTTGCGATCACGCAAAAATATTTGACCCCGCCACATCCAGTATGTATGTGTCTCTCCCAAATCTGGAGCCTGTAATTCAGTGGCTGTCGTTTGTTTCTGTTACATATTTGTTTTTCGTTCATTTTTTGGTACATAAATTAGGCCGTTATTTTTCTCGTTTAAATTGTTTTATATTATCATTTTGGGGTCTTTTATAGCTGACTTTGCGGTATGTTGACCTATAGTTATTAATTTCTGTGCCATTTTTGGTCGTTTGTGAAGAGTTGATGCATTGGCAATCATACCATTTCTTCTTTTTTCTATATTTGCCTTGTGAACTAGCACGCTTAATAAACTGACCCAGTGCGTCATTGTAGTACACAGTTTTGAAAATTTTCAAACCTCATATATCAATTGCCGTCATATTACAACATGCTGGACTCAGTCGTATCTTGGACTGTTCGCATTCGGGATGCAATCTGGACTCAATCGGCAAAAAAACAGCAATGGTAAATCTTTCTAGATCATGCCCGTTCCACATGACACTGTCCAGAAAATAGTTATCAAAGACACAAGGATTATAGTTTTTTAAGGCAGACGCGCGTTTCGTCTACATAAGACTGATCAGTGACGTTAAGTTCCAAAATAGTTATTAAGCCAAACAAGTACAAAGAAGAAGAGCATTGAGGACCAACAATTCCAAAAGGTGATCAATTCCTGGGATAATGAAATTCTTAGTCACAGATCAATGTTACGATTTTGATCATCGCGATACTAGAGAATTTGTCACGACATAATAACGATTGTAATTCGACTAGACAAAATTGATTGAGACTTCCCGAATGTTAAGGGACGCACCTTACTGTCGGGGTGCTTGTCCAAACTCTCCGATCCGTAGGAGTCCGAGTGTTACGAACGTATACTACGGCGTTCAGGCAATAACAGGACATTCCATATCATTGAGGATAGTAATCCGACTTTTTAACTTTTCGAGTCTAAGCGCAGTCTGATCTCAAACGGGAGCAATAATCGACCTGTGTAAACCCCGCTTTAAAGATCATAGAACGATTCTAGCACGCTCATGCCGTCCTAATCACGCACGTCTTACGACCTTACTACGTTCATATTACGACCATTTTTACTTATAGCCATGCTCGGGCTCATTCTCATTGTCAAATAAAGCATGTAAAAGCTCTCCAGGTTTTATTCGTCTGTATATAATTTGGACCTAATGTCGCTAGTCTCCAACAGCTCAGCCATGCTTGACACATTTGTATCATCCCACTATTAATTGTTCAATAAAATATCTTCATTTGATCTTGATAGATCAGCAATATACGTTGTGATAGGTTAATCCGACATCTCATCTGGATCAGGATTCGTATCAGAGGCCCCACTGACTCTACCTCTATCCATATCATGCACAAATACAAAACATTGTAGATTTTGGTGGCCTGTCTGTGTTGTTATCGAGAATTTTACGTATAAATGAAAATAAGGAGGAATGGAACAGTATTTATATTGACTCCGACAACATGATATTGACGTTATTATATTACCGAGAGCGTAGTAAAATCGCCATATGAACATGGTAAGATCGTAGAATGATCGTGATAAAATCGTTCTTTAATCGCAGAAGAAACGTGCTAAGATCGTTTTTTAATCGAATAAAGTGTGATATAATCGTAGTAAGAACGTGATGAGCGTAGCAAGATCGTGATTATCGTAGTGAGGTCGCAGAACAAGCGTGGTGAAAACGGGGTATACTCTTGGCGGAATCGTTGTAGAAAAGTAATGAGGTCGTAGTAGCATCGTGAACTCATCCAAAATTTACATTTTCATGCCGCCCATACCGCGACCTCAACACGATCTGAATACTATTTAGATCGTGCTGAGCGTGGTGCGATCGTGGTCTAGTGTGACTTGTTCATAAAATAACAGCGGGCAAGCTGAAGAGATGCCGTGCATTTACATTGATACATGTATACATTGTATATTTAGTATTGACCATTTACTGAAATAACTATCTATTCTGTCTTTTTGGAACATTACCATTGAACTTTCATTGTAATTCTTTTGCACTATTGAGGAAGTTATATAATGTAAAACATCGTAAAGCTTAACTTATAGCTGTTTTGATTTTAGCCAGTGGCTTTACATGTATCTCCGAAATCTAAAAATAACAGGAAAGACGAAAACACCTGTTATATTTACCTGAATGTGTGATCTTGGATTGGGTTTTAAATAAAAAGACACTTTTCTATTATTACGGTTACTATTACAAAATAGAAAAGAAATGAATTTCATCTTCAAATTGGTTGCAGTTAATCTTTCTTCTATATATATTGGCATTCTACATTTCTAAGATAGCTTCCCTTTTCTATTAATAAATTATGATCTCTTATTCTAGTTTTGTTATTAGTTTTCTAAATTAAAATTTTGAGTAAGTTAAATATTTTTCATTTGTATTATTTAGTCTTACAAGATTATAAATAGTGAGTTTGCTGTTATCCTTCATATCTTATCATTTACTCTCTTTTCATAAAAATCCTACAATTTTAATTTTATTTGTTCTCTAATAGTTTTATTTATCTTATGAGAGGAATATTTCTTGAAAGTGTCTAAATCCATACCAGTTTCTTCTGATACATGTTTTACAAATGAGAACCAACTGAAGAATAAATTTGCACAGAGTCTAAGCTTTGAGACAAAAAAAATGATTCCTTTACAAGAGGATAAATGGCATGAGAATATAAACGTATACCATACAATATAGATTGAAATTTAATATGTAGTTCCAGGGGAAGTCTCTCAAGACCAGCTCTTAGATATAGGAAGATGTGGTGTGCAGTGCCAATGAGACAACTCTCCATCCAAATAACAATTTAAAAAAAAAGTAAACCATTATAGGTCAATGTACGGCCTTCAACACGGAGCTTTGGCTCACACCGATCAACAAGCTATAAAGGGCTCCAAAATTACTAGTGTAAAACCATTCAAACGGGAAAACCAACGGTATAAATTTGATGAAACTATGCTTAAGCCACGTGTATATTTACAAAATTGTAAGTGTGACTTTTTAAAAGGTGGTTTGACATGAAGTGAATCAAATTGTCAAAGGGTATCAAATAGTTGCAGGGGCGGATCCAGCCATTTTAAAAAAGGGGGAGGGGTCCTAACCCAGGACAAAAGGGGGGGGGGTCCAATTACATGTCCCCATTCAAATGCATTGTTCGTCCAACAAACCCCCTGACCCCCTCCCCCCTCTGGATCCGCACCTGAGTTGCCACTGACACATTGAGTCTTTTTAGTTTCATGCTCTCTTAATCAACTCAAGATCCAGAAAACTAGTAAATGGTACATATAAGACTGTACTTTGACCTTCAATGGTTTATCTTTAAAAATTATGACTTTAATGGAGAGTTGTCTCATTGGTAATCATATGTTATCTCCTTATATCTATAAAGGTCATGATACGACTTTCAACTATGAGTAAAATTCGTGCAGCATAGTATGCTATATGAAAGGCCCCGAAATTACAAATGATAAAACAATTCAAACGAGATGCATTATGATTAGTTTGGTTTTTTTTCAATCCAAGAAAATATGTATAACTGTGTATATAAAATTTACAAATTGCCAATATCTCCTTTTAAGCTCACCAGGCCAAAAGTGACAAAGTGCGATTATTTATTAAACTTTTCTCATCAATTGTCGTCCTTCGTCCGTCGTTGTCGTCTGATAGCTTTTACAAAGATATTCCACTCTGAATCTGCTGGGCCAAATAAAACCAATTTCGGCCTAAATCATTATTAGGGTATGTAGATAAAAAATTCATTCCGATGCATATGACCACGCTTGTGCACCGAGATGGCAGTCATCGCTAAAAACAGAACATCGGGGTAAAATGCAGTTTTTGGCGTATAAATCTCTGAAACTAAAGCATTTATAGCAAATCTTATGTTCGTTCAGTCAAAAGTTATCTGTCAATGCAGTAGACAACCCGTTGTTGTGTTGTTTCCCCTTGAACTGATAGTTGAAAGAACATTTTGCAGTTTTTGGCTATCATCCTGAATATTACCATGCATGAAGAAAAACTGTTGACAGCAAACTTTTTCAGCAAAACAAGGTCTACAAAAAGTAGTTTGCCTTTTACAGTTAATTTCCCACAATTTGTCTTACATTTCGGTAATCCTTTGCCAAAAAATTCTCCTCTGAAACTACTTGTCCAAATTAAAACAAACTTTGCATAAACAATCCCTATGGTATCTAGTTCAAAAGAATGTATCCATTGACCAAACATCAACCAAGATGGCAGAATGGCTAAATAGTAAATAAGCGGGGATGCAGTGTTTGATTTATATCTCTGAAACTTAAGCATTTAGTCCTAAATAAGATATAAATGAGAGAAACTGACCAGACTTAAATGACCGCCAATATAAGATAAAAAAAAAACATATCTGTTTTTGTCATTTAATAATACTTTTCTCGTCTACAATGTTGAAGTGTGTCTTTGTCTAATATGATATAGACCAAGATGAGCAACACAGGCTATTTTGAGCCTCCTGTTATTATTAAACTGGCGTTTTTTTGTGTTGTTTTAACTCGCACAATATTCCGGGACAGTAGTGAAAATAGAGGTAATTCGAATCTTTCATTACAGTGCAGACAATGAATGAATAAATAAAATTGAAAGACTTTGTCTAGCTGCAATATTCCTTTTTTCCTCTTTCAGTATGCAATGCTAAAAACTCGACATGAAATATTAGTTAGGACTTCGATATGGGGAAAATATCACTCACCTCAAGTTCAAGAAAAACAATTTTCACTGTGTAAGTGATTCTTGATGTTGAAAGATTTCAGAAATCATGAACTAAACTTTATCTTATAAAAAATATGTTGTATGATTGCCAATGAGACAACTCTCCACAAGAGACCAAATGACATAGAAACTAACAATTATAGGTCACAGTATGGTCTTCAACAATGATCAAAACCCATACCACATAGTCAGCTATAATAGATTCCGAAATGACAAATATAAAACAATGCAAACCTAAATTACGTACAAAAATGAACGAAAAACAAATATGTAATACATCAACAAACGACAACCACTGAATTACATGATCCTGATATGGGACAGCTTGTTTGTAGTTCTTTTGTGTGATGAATGCAATAATATTGAAGGTCGACTTGTTACTCATTTTTTTCCTGCAGGAAATATTAATTCTCTACCGTATTATTAGAATGAAATTAAGCAAAAACTCCTAGAAAAGTTTAATAAATTAATTGAACATATGAACAATACTGCTTATGTTAAAAGAAAGATTACAATACATGTATTGCAATATAATTAAATGTGTCATGTCATGTTCAAACCGACCCGTCAGTTTCGTGCTGGCATAGACATCTTTCGTATGAGTGATATTTTTCGAGGCAATTAATAAAAACTATTACATTAGCGGATCCAGGGGGAGGGGGTCCGAGTGTTTGAACCCTCCTCTTTTTGGCCGATCAATGCATTTGAATGGGAACATATAGTTGGACCCCCCCCTTTTGTCCTGAGTTGGGACCCCCCCCCCCCCCCCCCTTAAAGCTTTTAATATGGCTAGATCCGCCCCTGTATTATATGTCAGAGGAAAGACTGTGGTGCTCGCGGAGTCATATTAAATTTTGTTGACTATTTAAATCTACATGTACATTAGCACGTAAACAAAGTACAGCGCTGCTTCCCAGTTTAGTTGAATATGCCATAACATTAGTCATATAATTCAAACAAACGCGAGAAGAAAAGAGTTCTAGTATTTCACAAGCTTTTAGCATTGATTATAAATTTAATTTAAATTCCAGCAACCTTTCACGTTGAAGTCCGTGAAAGTAAGAACATACGAAAAAAAAAATCAAACGAATTTAACATTCAAACAAACTCATAAATTTGTTGCGAGTGTTTTTCTATTATATAGACTTTTTCAAATGATTAATTTAGTTTTATTTTATTTTGTGTCGTCGATTAGTTTGTTTTCCTTCAGAAGCATATTAAAAATTAAAGTTAAAACAAAAATAATAATGTATAACTAATATCTACGCTTGTGTATTATGATGCGTTGTCTGTTTTCAAAGTTGGCGATTATAAATCTCTAAACTTTTATCACAAAATATTATATATTAAAGTGGCAAGTGCAATTTGAGGGATCAGCGTACCAATGTGACCTCTAGCTTAAGAGAAATGTCTAATCGTTGAACTATCATTAGTTATAATGAGGTTTCCTGATGCACTTGAGCCATTAAAAATCAAATACCTTGTTACTGTAGCTTACAGTACACAGATGTATTAGTATCGTATTTCACTTCATTGATAAAACACAATATTTTGTAGCTTAGACGATTTATAATTACACAGTTTATATATCTCTGCAGATTATAATGTATTTATAGCACACATATGGAAACAGATACGCATACGTCAATGTGATTGCATCAACAATTTGTCAATAGTTGTATTTATGTCCTGCAATTATACTATCTAATATTTTTCGATAATTAAAATACGAATCGAATATTTCCGCTTAGCTCTCATTTAAAATTCTCCCATATGAGGTATGCCATGAACAAGATCAGTTTTCAAAATCTTACACTTTAAGCTAATCTAAGTCATTCCCTCTCCATTTATACCGTCAGAGCATATATTTTCATCAGCAGGACTGTTAGTTACAAATAAAGTTGAGAATTAGCCTCATCCCAGGCACAGTTGTCAAGATACTACTTTTAGATCAGACAAATTCAATGCACCTTATGTCGATCCTCAGAAAATTATTAAAGTCACCAGTGATCATCAGTTAGTTCAAACATCACCCCTTTGTTGATTATTTTAAAAATGTGTTTTTTACGGTCCCTTAATACTGTTGTTTGAGTAATAATTTTTCTATAGATATCACTTTATTACTGGATTAGATAATTGTCAGTTTACATAATAAAATAAGAACATGTATGTCATGTATTAAATAAGCTTTTAATTATGATTTATATGGTATATAATTCATATTATCTAGTCCATTGTTATAATGTTGAGGGTTTTACGTTTATAAGTCCTTAAATTCTTTATTGAAAAGCACTTTACGCCCATATGAGCCCTCAGTATGAGCCAATGGCTTAAAACATTATACATAATATACAGTTTACATATATATAAAACAATGAAAAGACAACGACCCACAATACATAAAATGGATATAATTTTGTGTTTCCATTTTGTAAATGTTTTACCGAGCGAGTACTCTTCACCGAGGTAACATCCCTTCATGTTATTATATATTTTTTTCCATTGTAGTTAAGAAACAATAAATAGATTTCATTTGTCTCCCTTGTTTTTTTTAGAGAATCAAAATATAGTTATCTCCCATCTTAAATTTAGCCTGTTAGTCAAAGGGAGACAACTTTAATTTTCCACAAAAATTACGGAATTCCATAATATTATGGAGTTCGCTAAGTGCCCCGACTGTCTTTGTGTCATCAAAATTGATCTCTGGTGTTTCTCTTATTCTTTCTTACATTATTTTCAACTTCAATCAAAACTAGATATCATTGAGATGGGAGCCTTCTCTGTGGGCCCCGCTGTGAATAATGTGCATTAAAAAATTGTATCTTTACCATAGGACATGGGTTTGTCAACTGAAATCAAAGTTTTTGACCTTGACCTTTGACCTAGGAAGTTGTAAATAAATTATGACACACCCTTTGATGTTGGTTTATATACATGTCAAGTATAAACTTTGAAATGATAACGGTTCTCAAGATATAGAGCGGACACGATCTTTACCATAGGACATGGGGTTGTCAACTGAAACCAAAGTTTTTGACCTTTAATTTTGCCCTAGGCAGTCGTTCATAAATTATGACACACCCTCTGGTGTTGGTTCATATACATGTCAAGTATAAACTTTGAAATCATAACGGTTCTCAAGATATAGAGCGGACACGATCTTCACCACAGGACACAGGGTTGTCAACTGAAACCAAAGTTTTTTCACCTTGACCTTTGACCTAGGAAGTTGTACATACATAATGACACGCCCTCTGGTGATGGTTAATAAACATGTAAAGTATAAAGTATGAAATCATAATGGTTCTCTAGATATGGAGCGGACACAAAGTTAAAGTGTTACGAACGGACGGACAGACTGATCACTATAGGGCAACCCGCCTTTGACCTAGGAAGTTGTACATACATCATGACACGCCCTCTGGTGGCGGTTAATAAATCATGTAAAGTATAAAGTATGAAATCATAATGGTTCTCTAGATTCGAACGGACGGACAGACTGATCACTATAGGGCGACCCGCCTAAAGGCGGTGCCCTAATAATAAAAGCAGTAAAGTAATGATTGTAAAATTTGATAGATCATGCCGCAATACAAGGGCCATGAATAACCTAAACCTTATCCTGTATACAAAGAACGAATCTAGAACTTCATTCATGAACTAGGGGACTATACTAGTTTTGATAATAAACTCATCATAGATACCAGGACTACATTTTGTAATTACGCCAGACGCGCGTTTCGTCTACAGAAGACTCATCAGTGACGCTCGAATCCAAAAATGTTAAAAAAGCCAAATAAAGTACAAAGTTGAAGAGTATTGAGATCCAAAATTCCTTAAAGTGTTGCCAAATACAGCTAAGGTAATCTATGCCTGAGGTAGAAAAGCCTTATTATTTTTAAAAAATCTAAATTTTGTAAACAGTTAATTTATAAATATAACAATATCAATGATAATTCATGTCCGCACAAACAGTGCTGACTACTGGGCTTGTGATACCCTCGGGGAAATAAATCTCCACCACCAGTGGCATCGACCCAGTGGTTGTAAATAAACTCATCATAGATACCAGGACTACATTTTGTAATTACGCCAGACGCGCGTTTCGTCTACAAAAGACTCATCAGTGACGCTCGAATCCAAAAATGTTAAAAAAAACAAATAAAGTACAAAGTTGAAGAGCATTGAGATCCAAAATTCCTAAAAGTGTTGCCAAATACAGCTAAGGTAATCTATGCCTGCATGAGGTAGAAAAGCCTTATTATTTCAAAAAAATCAAAATTTTGTAAACAGTTAATTTATGATTTTCAGTTTTCGGCGTTGATTTACAAGTTGATGTTTTTAGTCTGCTAGTATTGCTTCAATATGAATATAATGCAATACTTAGCGTATCCACGACGATGGATATGAGAAGCAAAGTAAAGGAAGGATTTACCGCAGTTTATCTGTCAAACAAACCAATTGTAAGTCTGATCCACACTTTGTTCGCAGTGATCGTTTTGTAAACGATTAAAAAAAAATATCGAGACAAAATTAAATTTCGGTAACATTCAAAAACACAAGGGACTCAATACACAAATAGACGAAAAAAGAGTGACACGATAAATAACAGAAAAGGGGAGGGGGGATTCAGGTGGTACTGTTTGGGTAAACTATAACAGTCTCCTGAACATCCCAACAAAAGAATATTACTGATTGCATGTTGCATCTCTTCGTTTGTTCATATTAATTATATTGTTGAAATGAAATTGACTGCGGTAGCACTCGATATTGTTCAACAAGAACCTGTCTTCATATGCTAACATTTTTTTCTCTCATTCACCTAGTAAAAAACAAAACCCGAGAAGAAACAAGGAACTAATATGAGAGGACTACATTTTGAAATATAATATATATAAAACTTGCCACTATTAGCCGATTTGACTATATCCTCTTTGTTATCCGACTAAAATAATGTATCTGAATATATTCTAAATACACATTTGATTTTTATCTACAATTTTGAAACAACACAATCACTAATAACGACATCTCTTTCTTCGTTCCTGCATTAAGAGTATGATTTCATAACTTTATCCATTTTGAAAAACACAACGCAATCATGTAAAGGTATTCACGGAAACTATCATATGAGATGTGTTTGCGCACGCTAAAATTGTGATACGCATACCCTGTGTCTTATTCTTCGTGTAGCAATACGTATTGTTTACCTTCAGCTGTATTTTCTTTTTGTCAATTTTTTTTGAGTTGAGCTCCTGTTTAAAGGGGACAACATGTAGGATATATTTTAATGTAAAGCAAGTTTTTTCACAAAATAATTTTCATACTTGATAAAAATAAATGTTTGCTTGCTTTTTTATTTGTTTTATCTTTTTCGGCGTGTTAAACAATGTTTTAAGTAAGATATAAGCCTCTAACAGTCCAGTATGTAAAATATTGAACATAAAGGACTGTTATCGGCTGATATCCCTTACTGAAAACATTGCTGTGACGTCATTAAAACATTATTGTGATGTCATCATATTGTTGTACCCGTTCTTTATTTCAGTTATTGGACTATCATTTACCTGTATGAAACCAGTATGAAACCTTCAGCTGATCAATATTTCTTAGAGTAGCCCTCTTCTTCCTTAAAAATATTGGACAGCTGAAGGTAGCATAACTAATTCTTACAGGTAAATAATAGATCAGTCACAGAAAAAAAAATATCAATTTCGCCAACTGTTTTCATCATGTGAAAAGAAAAAAATACAACCAAAAAACAAATGACAATACAATTAAAATTGAGAAAATAATAACTTATAAATTGATTTTAACACTACCATAAGATTTTCTCGTCCGTCTTTGGTTATCAAAATTGACCCCTGGTGTTGCTCTTATTGTCATTATTGTCATCTACAATTAAAAAAAAAACACCAATAAAGTTTCTAGCGTTTGATAGATCACGCCGCATTACAGGACCATAAACAACATAAACCTCACCCTGTGTATAAGTGCAAATCTAAATTTTACTTCATGAACTACGGGACTACAATAGCTGTTATAATTTTCAGGTTTCTGCGTTGATTTGCAAGTTGTTTGTTGTTTTTAAGTCTGATATTATTGCTTGAATATGCGTACAATGCAACTTTTAGCTAATGAACGACGATAAATATTGGAACTTAAGCCGAATTATGGAAACGGAACTGCATGTTATCTGCTAAGCAAATCAACCGTGTGTTCGATTCGCACTTTGTTCATAGTGATCGTTGTATGTATTAAGGTAACACGATACCGAATGGCATATCTCCCGATTTCCAAACTTTTTGGCACACGTGTTCTTTGAATCGAGTTACATCGGAATATGTAATAAAAAATGGGGGTCACCATTTTTGTTTTCTTGGTATTTTCATATGAAAACGTCAATTTTGGCGACAAATTTACATAGGTATATAGGGGAAATGCCTTTTTTTCGGCTTAACTTTTTAGATTTTCCAATGGATGGCTATGTTCTTATATACAGAGAAAAACAAAAAACTAACATAATATTCAGAATTGCATACTGAATCCATACACGTATAGAAACTCATATGTCACCATCCTTGTTTTTGAGATAAATGGCTTCAAAGTTGATTGATACCATTAGAATTGGACCGAAAACGTTTGACGTTATTGAATACAGAATGTAACGTTACGGTATTACTACTCAGAGATATTGAAAACAAAATATGTGTCGGGATCTGAATGGTGTTTATCTTTATTTTTATTTCCGCTGTCGGGTTTCGTAAATTTCCTAGTAATGAAATATACAATTCTGCTGATATAATTTATTTCGTTCTGCACCTGGAAATTTCACTCACATGAATTAACATTAATCTCGTCTGATTTTCGTAACGAGCATATACTTGAAACTTGCTTGAACTGGTTGGTTCCACGTGAATCATGCATAAATCAGGTACACGTTGAATTCACGTAAATTTTCAAAATAAGATTATTAAAAAATTTAATTAAAATCATGAAAAATACCTTCATATTTTTGTAAAGTTCACGTGAAAATAACATGAAAATTTTCACGTGGGATTCATTTGAATTACTGAGTTTTTAACTCCATCATTTAAGACAATGGTGGTGTCGTTGCTTCATCCATGCATAAATAGAGTACTTTAAAAATTTGATTCAGTTAACAGTTTTATAATTGATCGGTTTTTAATGGTTCTTTAACGTTCAGTGGCAAATAGTTCATGCATGTTCGGGACGATACAATACAATTTTGAAAACAGTTGTTAATAAAAGACACATTTGATGCACCAGTCAAAAAAGGTTTAACATTCTGTTAGTTGTGAATATTATGAGGGAAAATAATGATCCTGATAAAATGCACATTCTAAAAAATAAAATAACAAAACTCAAAGAAAAAATTCAAAACTTCAAAGTCCCTTATCAAATGACGAAATCATAAGCTCAAATACATTAAAAGAATGATAGATAAACAGCCGTCATATTCTTGACTTGCTACACACATTGGTTTAGCGTGGTGTAAATGTGTGAGTTGGCTGCTCAACAAGTCGGACAAACCTTGCAAACTGTAGGCAAAATTTCACAGTGTCATTTGTGGAAAATTATTTACGAACAAATCTTGCGATCATATATGCAATCTTTATAAGTGAAACAAACTGCAAATGCGAAATATAAAAGTTTCAGCTTGAAATTCCACCTGTAGGAGATGTAAGCCGGAGTCTGCGTGCCTTTTATATTTTATCAAAACGCCTAATCCAGCAACCTGTCATGAACAAAAAATATAGAAAATCCAGACGATATGCGCACTTTAAATATGAGTAGTAACACCAGGTACATAATTTAAACCTGAAGCAAAAAGACTGTAAACCCTATATACACCAAGTGCGGCACCAAGTGCGGGATTGACGGTAGAACGGACGAGGAGAAAAAAAGCATTCTATAATACTTCCGAGTAAATTTTCTCCAGAAGAACAAAAGTTTTAGGACTTAAACACATATGTACTAGGAGACTGAAATGTTACTGTGATAATTATACTTTCCAATTTAGGGGGCCAACGTTTACTAAATTTACAAATTAAAAATAAAAAGATGCTCGTCCAATTACCATTAGTCAAAATTTGCTTGATGTCTTTGGTTTTGATGTCGTTAAATGTCCAGATGTTGCTATCTCATAAATTGCAAATCCCATGTCTCTATTTATCATTTTTGTACAAATGACATGTTCCATATATTTTTTTGTTTTATTTGTACTTGTACTTTTACAAATAAAGTTTCATGTTACCCCACTTCCATAATTAGCAAGCGGAAACGTAGATATTTCTTTTTGCGTAAATATTCGTAAACTTTGTCGATTTCTTTGAAAAAAATAGAGGCAATGATTTAAATTTTAACAACTGAAGTTTCAAGTGACGGGTGTAAATTGTAGGATTGATTGTTGGTTGCTTAAACGTCCAGTGGCAAATATGTCATGCATGTTCAGGACGAGAACAAGTTAGCATTAATACAATAATAGATAGGTTTTGTAATAGAGGCGATCCGGGAAGATGGTTGAGAAAATTTGGACTGACACTGGAAAATGAGGGTATATCATGTGAGCAATATGCCACACATGACCTAAAAAGGCAACTTTGTTAATTATCTATCAGTCATTTTGTCTCCGAACTTGTACATGTACATCATTTCCAACTCAAATCACACAAAAATATTTATAAATGCAAGTGGATACTTGGGACTGGCTTTAATCAGACTCTAACGGGACCTGGTTTTATTTTTTTTTATTTTTGCCGAATCAAGTTCCCATGTATTTCTCAGCCTACGGTAACTTTCTCAGGCCTCATTCTGATGTTGCTGTCTGTCCTGTGTAGACTTGGTCTATGATATTACGAAGCTAGCACTTTATTTTTAAAATGTTTCCGAAACTATATCAGATTTACTCTGTACAGCCAATGAGAATGTTTACACTTGGAACACAGGAAATGTTATTCGGCAAAATAACCAAGTTAAACCACTTTCTACATTCCATACTAACAAACTATTTTCTATATGAGTTTCAAAGTCTGCTTGTATTGTGCTTTTTTGCCTTATTCTATCCGTATTCTCATCCAGATAAATTTCCTTTTTCAATTTTGCCCGAGCGGTGTTTTTGACGACCATTTTAACACCAATTAATAGTTGTACAGTTCCCCGTTTTTTACACATCATCCTAAGTTTCTATAGACAAGATTTCTATTTTCAAAACAAAATTTCATTGGGATACGGCGTGCATCATGAAAAAGTTTTTATTGTGAAAATAAACTAAGAGTAAAATAAAGTGATAAAACTCAGTCTATTTTGCATAAGAACACATATAGATAAATCGTGCAGATGCTAAAATATTAAAGAAACAGAATATGAATTAAAAGTAAAAGTAACGTAATACATTTTTAAAGGTTAACAATGAGCAGAAGAATTGCCGGAAAACGATAAAACAATCTATGTCGAAAAGTTAACCGTTTCGTATTGCATCAAAACTCTCGGCACTCTGCATCTAGAAAAAGTAACCGTTAAAAATGTCACATAGTTATGATTATTTCTTTATTTATATGTAATCACTTTGTGATTGCAGAACCTGCTGCATTGGCTTGTATGTGTGAACGTTATTCGATAACGTCAGGAACGATAACTCGTGGCGTAACGTCATTCGGTATCGTGTTACCTTAACAGAGAGGATTTTCTTTTGCAAAAGGAAATCGAGAGACACACATTTTTTTTAGTTTAAACATATTCTATTTCCTTAAATGTACAAAAGGGATGAGACACAAAATATGTTTCGTGAATATTAAAAATAAAACAACACAAGGCACATCAATTCACAAAAAAAAAAAAGAGGCGACACGACCTTCTAGGAAAATAATCGCTAAACAAGATGGGTTTGGGTAAACAATCACATTTTCTTAAAACTTGATGAACAACACTTGAATGTAAAATGATTGCACGTTGTTAAGTTATCTCTGCATTTTATACTATAAATTATATATTTGAAAAAAAAATCAAATGCAGAACACTCAATATGGTTCAACATGAACATGTCTTCTTTCTAACGTTTGATAGATCACGCCATTTAGTCTAAGATACATGATTTTTTATTAGTTGCTAGTGACTTTGAACTAGCTGTGAGTTAATGCTAGTACTCTCAGATCTGTTCCTAGTGGGTTTTTTTGTTGTTGTTGGGATGTACAAGTACCCGGCCACGTCCACTTGTATTTTTGTCCATCTGATGAGTGAAGCCTTTTTCAACTATATTTGTTGTTCGTTCTTATGTTTTACTGTCACACCACTGTCCCGGGTTTAAATGGGATTCCCGCTAACATGTTTAACCCCGCCACATTATGTATGTATGTACCTGTCCCAAGTCAGTAGTTGTCGTTTGTTTACGTGTTACATTTTTGTTTTTCGTTCATTTTTTTATATATAAATGAGGCCGTTAGTCTTTCATTTGAATTGTTTTACATTGTAATTTCGGGGCCTTTTATAGCTGACTATGCGGAATTAACTTTGCTCATTGTTTAAGGCCGTATGGTGACCTATATTTGTTTATAATTTCTGTGTCATTTTGGTCTCATGTGGAGAGTTGTCTCATTGGCAATTATACCTTATCTTCTTTTTTATATCCATATGTGTTTTTCTTTTCGTTTTTTCATTCACCTAGCTAGTAAGAAATCAAACCCGAGCAGAAAGAAGAAACTAATAAAAATATATCCTCTTTGTACATTATCCACAGTTAAATCGAATATAACTAAATACACATTTGATGTTAATCCAAAGTTTGAAACAGCACAATCACTTATCACCCATTTTTTTCTGTTTTTTTCTTTGCATTAGGAATATACTTTCATCGTCTTTATCCATTTTGGACCATAAAACGCATGTAAAGGTATTCACGGTACATATTCAGAGTAGTCCTTTCGCACGAAAAAATCCTGATTCGCATACCCTTAGTCTGTATCTACTTGTAGCAATTCAGGTTGGCAATGTTTACTTTCAGCTGTAGTTTCTTTATTTTCTATTGTTTGATTTGAGCTACTGTTTAAAAGGGGTAACATGTAGGATTAATTTCAATGTAAAGAAAGTTTATTCACAAAACAATGTTCACAGTTGATGCAAATAAACCTTTTTTATTTGATTACATTTTTACATCTTTTTGACGTGTCTTACAATGTTTTAAGTAAGATATAAATCTCTAACAGTCAATTCCGTAAACTATTGAACAGGTCTTCGGCCAATATTTAACAGAATGGAATGTTATCGGCTTATATCTTTTACTTCCATTGTTTTACCTGTTCTTAATTTCAGTGATTGAACTATCATTTACCTGTAAGAAACCATTATGTTACCTTTAGCTGTCCAATATTTTTTAGAATAGCCGTCTTCTTTCTTAAAAAAAATGGACAGCTAAAGGTAGCATAACTGATTTTTACAGACAAATGAATGTTCAAAATGCTATTTTAACACTACCAATACTTATATATATCACAGCCATTTTTCTCGTGTTTTGGGGTTGTCTCTTTTCGCACTCTTCCAATAAGTTGATTATGCTCGTTGTTAGTCTTGTTTTTGTTGCCTTTTTGAATTTCTTTTTTCAAAAGATTTATCCTCGTCCGTCTTTGGGTAATCAAAATTAACATCTGGTGTTGCTCTTATTCTTTCTAACATCATTTTTAACTACAATTTAAATGAACCAAAGCCATAGAGTAATGTTTCTAAAATTTGATAAATCATGCCGAAATACAAGGGGCAACGAACAACCTTAACCTTATCCTGGGTACAAAGTGCGAATCTAGAACTTCCTTCATTAACTAGGGGACTATATTTTTTTGAATTTTCAGGTTTCAGCGTTGATTTACAAGTTGTTGGTTTTTTAAATTATTGCTTATATATATTAATTTAATGCAATACTTCGCTTATGAACGACGATGATTATGGGAAGCAGAATAAAGGAAGACATTACCGCATTTAATCTGATAATCTGTCAAACAGACCAATCGTGTGTCCGATTAGCATTTTGTTCCCAGTGATCGTTTTATAACAGGTTTTTTTTTCAAAAGAAAATCGAGACAAGGGACTCAATACACAAATAAACGGAAAAAAGAGACATACGACCTTCCAGAAAAAAACAAGAACAGAGTGTGTATGTGCGGGGGAAAAGGGGGGGGGGTAATTCAGGTGGTACAATTTGGGTAAACATTAGCAGTGTCTTGAAAATTCCAACAACATAATATATCTGATTGTATGTTGTTATCTCTTCGTATGTTCATATAATTATACATTTGAAATGAAATCGACTGCGGTGCACTCGATATGGTTCAACAAGAACCTGTCTTCATAAATATGCTATTTGTTTCCCCCTCATTAACCCTGTAAAAATAAAACACGAGCAAAACAAAAAACTAATAGGTGAGGACTACATTTTGGAATATAATATATATAAAACTTTCTTCGTTATTGCATAAACAATATACTTTCATCACTTTATCCATTTTGAAACACAAAACGCATGTAAAGGAATTCACGGAAACCACGAGCAGAAACCATGAGTAGTCCTTCCGCACGCAAAAATCATGATACGCATACCCTTTGTCTTCTTCTTTATGTAGCAATACATGTTGTTTACTTTTAGCTGTACTTGCTTTTTGTCTATATTTTTAGTTTAAGCTACTATTTAAAGGGGCCAACATGTAGGATATTATATTTTAATGTACAAAAGTTTATTCACAAAACAATTTTCATACTTAATGAAAATAAATCTTTGCTTGCTTTTTTGTTTTGTTTTACCCTTTTCAACAGTGATTTAAGAAAGATATAAGCCTCTGACAGTCCATTCTGTAAAATATTGAACAGGTCCACTAATTTACAGAATTGACTGTTAGTGGCTTATATCCCTTACATAATATACCATCAAATAAAGCTTTAATTTAAACAATATATTTTAACATAGTCATGATAGTGTCAAAACCAAAAGTGATTAATTTAAATTTACATGGCATCCAGGTGGTAGAGAATACAGATTGGGTTATATAGAATGCGTCAGAAAATAAGCAGTTGTTTGCACCTAAATAGTACATGCTCAGTTAAACAAGGGAAATTAGAACATCAATATACGCAATACCATAGGATATTAGATAAACGCATCATTAAGGATAAGTTGTACATTTGACACTTGTGTTTTGATGGATGATAAAGTTTAACACATCTCTTTAAATCACGTATTATTGTCACAAAATAA
This sequence comes from Mytilus galloprovincialis, assembly GCF_965363235.1. NCBI lineage: Eukaryota > Metazoa > Mollusca > Bivalvia > Mytilida > Mytilidae > Mytilus > Mytilus galloprovincialis. Next base: position 25,988,689 of record NC_134838.1, read on the forward strand.
ATACTCGCTGTCAAGAAACACTCGGTAAGTTATAATGGTGTGTATATTATGATTTTAGTTTATTTGTTGCTACCTTTTTAGTTGCATGATATCATATATTTAATTTAGTTGGGAAAAACGATATGACCATAATTATTATAAAATTTAATAAAAAGTATACACTCAAATGTCTCATCTAAATTTAACATAGTCCCTTTGTTTTTCTCATAAACATAACGATCGTTTTCGTTAATGACATTTTATCGATTCCAGCGTTAGGTACTGAAAAACCCTCTGTCATAAATGATACAAAATGAACATTTATTTTGTTACTAAATTCTTTCATGGATATAAAGATTTTATTAGAAAATTTTGCTGTACCTGTAGAATTTTAAAGACGGCGATGTTTCTTTGGCTCCATTCTAAGGTGTTAATATATCCCAACTCATTCGTTATGCCCGTGTTGGTAGTGATTTCATAGATGTTCACACACGTTATCAATGCATCACTTGTAAATTATTACGTAAGGGATTCAATTACCATAAATGCTCCGTGTAAACTCGTGGAGCCGTTAAACAAACGTATTGGTAACGGTTATCTTACCAAAGTTGAAAGTAGATCTTTGAATAAAGTTTACATCGGCACAAATATTGATTTTGTCAGCAGCAAGTTAAAACATAAACACATTTGTATTCTTTTCAAGCGGAATGTATAGAGTATATCCACCTTCATTTTGTTTTCTCCTCACAGGAAGTTAACTCCTAACTATCGTACTGCCTGACGATATATTTCTTTTTGCGATTGCACAAGTCGTGTCTTTTTTAATGTCCATGACCTAAAATATTAAATCCCTCGGATAAGTGTAAGTTGATTTTAGTCTCTGATGCATGATTTTTTATTATTGTTTTTGGCTCTTAACTAGCTGTCAGTAACTGCGAGTACTATTAAATCGTACTTTATTTGACTTGCTTATACTATTTGTTATGCTTTTTTCAGTATTCAATGTTTACTTATTCAGGATTATATCTCATCTTTTTATCAGCTTAGACAAGTGTTTGGTATTACTGTTTATTTTCATAGTACGAACAAATCAGATCAGATCAGCAACATTTAGCTAAACCAATCAATAGGGAAAATGCTTCATATTGTCAGAGGTTGCCTACTTTCTCTAAAGATCGTGGTGATGGTAATTTTTGTTTGTACACATGCCTAGTAGTTTATTGTCTTTATCTGTCCTATCTTTGATAATACAACTATTTAAGAAGGCTAGCTACAATTATAAATACTGCGAATCGCTATGAGTTTTCAAATCAAAGGAAATATTTTGTGAGTATATGAACTCATTATTATATACCAAACTTACAACGATGATCCCGATTAGGCGCTTAGTGTACAAAAGACTCATCAGTGACTAAAGAATCAAAAAGTTTTAAAGACTCAACAAAACTCGAAGTTGAAAAACATTGAGAAACCCACCTGCTCAAACGTTTGGTCAAAAAGAGCTGCGGTTATTTACTACCGGGGGTAGGAAAAACGCAGTATTTGTAAAAATGCAATGTTTCATTAACAGATAATTTCTAATTATAACCATATCAGTATTAATACATACAAATCCCAACCAGCAGTGTCATTTACCCAATATTTCAGGTGTTAATAAACTCATAGATACCCGACTTAAACTTCATAATATCTACACAAGACACACCAGTGACGCTCGAATCTAGAAAAAATAAAAGACCCAAATAAAGTACAAAGTTGAAGTGCATTAGGGACCCGTAATTTCGAAAGGATTGCCAATTTCAATATTGTACTGTCGATTTGTTATAACAACACGCTGTAGTTAAATAGAGTTTTTCATGACAGACACAAAGTCAATGTTGGGTGTCTAGAAAATATTTTGTTCTGTTCCGTCAATTCACGATGTAGTTGAAGCAACCAAGAAAACAATTTTTTTTCATCTTTGTTGATGAGAAGTATATACTAACTTTTCATAAGGTTACGTTCGAACTATTTAATTATTATTTATCTGTTGATGTATTTAGTTTTTTTGGCAAGCTTAATATTTATAGATCAAGTTTACTACTGTATTTCTTTGAACAATAATCATGAAATGACAAAAAATATAACAAGAATAAAAAAGAGTTTTTAACGGAACTACACATTGAAATATTAAGTTTAGATCCTTAAATCCCCCTTTTAAATTGATTTACCAACAATTGCACGGTACGAATATTTGACAACCAGTCAGAAAAAAAAGTACAGATTGTATGCATCGAATGGTTTCTGATTTAGCCGTATTTTAGGTGGGTGCATTGATATTGAAATATGTGGTTGTACTTACTCAACTAATGATTTTAAAAGGTGTATCATCATACACTCGTCTTTTTGAATTTCTGTTGCGGTTTAATACATTTCGTTTATTTTTCACATGTACAGAACACACTGGGACATAGTCTGATTGATCAACAGCATCCGCTACGTCTGAAATTAGATGTCATGCCATTTTTGGTTATAAAGAATGGACTGTTAAGGGATTTGAATGTGACTTATTGCTATAAACCTGAGATGGTTGTAAATGTACTGCCACAGGTTGACACTTTTGTGTGTGCCTGCACAGGTAAATGTTTGTATTCGTTTCACAGGTGAATTTTGAATATTGAAAAATATAAAACAGGAAATGAAAAACATATCTATCTTTTGTATAGTTACAGAACATATTGATTAATTTTCACTTTTTTTTTATTTGTCTTAAAACTACCAAAATCTTTATCAATCAAATTTATTTATTTTATAATGAATTTTAAACAAACGTGCTCCGATTTAAATAAAATGATGCATTGTACAATTTTGAAAACACAATAAATTGTAAACAAGTATAATCATAAAAATGGTTGTATGGATTACGACAACAGACTGTCAACGATTTTTTTTAAATTTATAAAAGTTTGATTTAGAAAATAAAGTGTGTTCCATCAAAGACATATACTACGATATGTCCTCCGGTACCATGCATGATCAAGACATGAATGAAATACATAAATTCTTACAATGTTAGATAAGAGAAACAAACATTAGAAACACATTCAATACAAAATCATAAAAAGTATTGGATTTGTATTCTAAAAAATCAAAAGCCTCACTAAACATGAAAAATGAAGACTCATTGATTTATTGCTAATTTGTTTATCATAGATGTTATAGATCAACAGAAGATAAAGTCTCAAGTCGAATATATGATAATGATATAAAATGACGAAGCTGACCAATAATATTATAACTAATACACTTCAGTTATTTAGACTTTACCTGTATTTTATACTCTTATCCTTTTTGTGACCTCATTGCCCTTAACAGATACCTGATAATTTGATAACACTTGTTTTGTCTCATATTCCATAATCACAACATGAGGAGTGATCAAGGCATTAATTCCAAATGTGTCAGACATACCAAAAATGTCCAGCATTTTAAAGACGATTTCTTAGTGTGAACTATAATATCTTTAGATAATATGGCTTTTGTACACAAGTCCAAATTTCGCAATCAAAATTGTTTGTATTATTGAAGCTTGAGCATATACATCTAAAGGCAGAGTATCCTCTTGTGCTTCTAAAACTATATGATTTATAGGTTGATCCTTTGATGGTAACATAATTGGAAACGTCACCATTTTGATTGCAGACATATTATTTTGACTTATATGTATTATACAATTCACGATTCAATCAACACCGTGACAGTAGTAAGTAAAATGTATCAATCAATGTTGCCGAAGAATATAAAATATTTGGATCAAGGACAACAGTCGTAAAAGAGGCATTTATTTTTTATCTTCAAATTTACCTTTTTAGTACTATGTAAATATCAGTTTTCTTGATAATGTAGGACTAATACTTTCAACTAATCTCGAATATGCAAAACTCTGCTACTTTACTATAGATCGAATACACGTTTATATTTCTGTAACTTATTCCCCCAAAGGAGTTTTTTCTTCTAATTGTATATCAAAATAACGGTATTAACGACATAAATATATATATTTATATTCATTAAATAAAATAGTAAAATAAGTAAGTTAACAGTTCCATTCTATCGATTTCATCCTTCCATTGGGACTCTTCAGGATAACTGATGTAGTGTCGCTATAGGCGACGTCGTTAAGGAGGTTTATGACGTTCCGCCATTGTTCGTTATTTAAAGTTCTCCCGATTCTACACGAAAGTGAAACTATGAAAAATATTGATACCAGAAGGAAACTTAATCTACAGCAGAAGACAACCTAAAAACTTAAAGAAACACTTAACCAGAGCTCGGTTCGAACCGAAGGTTAGTGACTTTGAAATAAAGTCTTGCGGAGATTCAAGATGCGGTGTTTGCGGTCAAGATACAAAATATTAAGAAACGGGTAAAATGAAATCATTTAAAGATGGCAAAAAATGTCATTTGAACGCAAATATGACTTGTAAGACAACAAATCTTATTTACTGTGTCATGTGTCCTGGTTGTCACGAAAATTATATTGGACGGACCGGAAATAGCCTCTGTGAACGGGTGAGAGTTCACAAAGAACAAATAAAACACCCACAATACAGAAATTCGCCAATTAGTGCCCATCTTGACACTTGTGGTAAAATGCATTTTCAAATAATGCCTTTTTTTAAATGTAGACGGGATGAAGCGTATAGAAAAGAGATGGAACGTTATTTCATAACAACATTCCGATCGAAATTAAACCCCGAGAACATTTAATAACGAACAATGGCGGAACGTCATAAACCTCCTTAACGACGTCGCCTATAGCGACTCTACATCAGATATCCTTAAGAGTCCCAATGGAAGGATGAAATCGATATAATGGAACTGTTAACTTTTTACTTATTTTATTATTTTATTTAATGAATATATATATATATATGTACATATATATATATATATATAAAATGACTGAATAAATAGTCAACGATCAATCTTACAGGGCGATGGATCATGTAATATGATTCTGTACACTACAAAATATATTATATAACAATTCAAAAAGGGTACATCACCATTAAATAACTATAAAATGAACAAATATTAGATATTTCGGATAACAGATATCCTTCTTCAATAATAGCACGATATCAAATGAATCATGTAAATATAATCAAACTGAGAAACTTTTTTCTAAATCTTGAAATTTATACAATTTAAGCGAACATCACAGACGCTGATACAATTTTTCCAAACAAGGCGCAAAGATTACAAAGATATGCCAAATAAAAATAGTTATTTTCATTTTCGATGTGAACTGGCACAACTCTAAATTTCCAAAGGTTGTGACAGTTAAGATCAAAGACGATTTTGTATCGCCACAATTATTATTTTTTCGCAAATTGCGAAAATGGCGACCTCCAGCGGAAACCCCGACTGTTATTGTTACAGATCAGCTAAATTATCTACAGTAAAGGATACTACATATTAATGTAAGATACAGTCACAGAAAATAATTATATTTATAAGTACGTCTGAGTCAGTGACAACCATACAACAGATGTATCTTCATGCCTTATATATCATGTACTGCAGTACGCCGCTAGATTAAAACTGACGTGGAAAGGTAACACATGGCCAGCGAAAGCTCTTTTTTTGAGAGCCCAGGTGGTCGTGTGGTCTAGCGGGACGGCTGCAGTGCAGGCGATTTGGTGTCACGATATCACAGTAGCATGGGTTCGAATCCCGGCGAGGGAAGAACCAAAAATTTGCGAAAGCAAATTTACAGATCTAACATTGTTGGGTTGATGTTTAGACGAGTTGTATATACATTATGTACACAGCCATGTATCACCATCATTGATGGCGATCCGATGGATACATCTGTTGTAGGGTTGTCACTCACTCAGACGTACTTATATATATATATATATATATATATATTATATATATGTTACAGTGAATTAGTGTAATCAGGAATTAAGTAGAATCCATTATTTTTCATGGATTATGTAGAATCACTAAAATCATTAATGATTTTATATTGAGGTGAACCAAAATTTGGGTCCCAAAACAGACGGAATTGTTCTGGATGCATTAGCTACGTACTCTTGAACCTTATGGACTTAATAAGAGAGATGAAAAACAGTTCTACCCAAAACCAAAGGAATAAATCTTAAACTTCATTTTATTTAAATAATATAACTTTTTGTTTTGATAAAGAATTGCTATGTACCAGAAGCGGCAAAAATATTTTTCTAGACATTACACTTTGAGCTGCTAAAATTTCTTAACAGCCTCTTAATTTTACCTGGATGGCTGCAAGCCTGATGAGGCTAATCTGTTTGACGAAATATTCCGTGAATAATATATAAAATTTAACAATTAACCCATTACATACAGCTCAATAGTGATTGTGTTACAGTAACATTCTTAGACACTTATAATATAATTTAATTTAGTAACTGCATCAGTGTATTTGCAAACTGATCCATGCCTAGATATATTGAATGTTAATTGTTGCTTTTTTTATACACTATATAAATATACATGTTCCGGACCATATGAGTAATTAGACCATACGCGTATACTCGTTTTGTTATTAACGGGCCAGCCCATATGACTATTTGGACCATAGAGGTGTGTCTTTTTTTAAATATGCATTAGAAACGATTCAATAATACAATAAACTTTATCTTAAAAAAAACAATGATAGTTATGTTCAAATGTATTAATTTTATAATTCATAGGCTACATAAACATTTAATATAGATGCCACAGTTTTCATCACTATTCATGTTAATTACATTCTTGCATGTATGCTTAGGTTGCCATGTACGTCCACATGGTACCAAAGCTTTTCTGCATTTGCAAGTCTTGGTTGTTCACGGTCCTTTTCAGTTACATGCATCTGTTGCTTGCGAATAACATTTTCCGCAGCTGCGTGCAGTGATACTTAGGTCTCCTGCCATTCCGATGTGTTTATGGTGTTTTAAGACGCATTAGATGCCCAATATTGTAACATGACTGCAGAACACTATATTCACAGGACAACGTAACAAAAACTAGGGTCCTTGCCCGTGATATCATCTACTTGACGCAATAAACGTGAAAATCACCAGACGCTGTACTTACAAATAGCGAGTAACATTAACTGTGTGAAACTGTTTTTTTTTTTCATTTCGTTTATCTTTTTAATGCATTACGCGTATGGTCGGACCATATGGTCATGCCCATAGTGTATGGTCCAAATACTCATATGGTCCAGAACAGATATCTTGTAAAAGTGATGAATTGAAACCGCTATTATCTTTTTTTATATAATTGTCTTATATATATACTGAATGAGAGAGATGAAAAACAGTTCTACCCAAAACAAAATGCATGTTTTCATTTTATTTAACTTATACAACTATTTATTTCAATGTAAGAAATGCTATGTACAATAAGCGGTAAAATATAAATATACTAGAACACACCCGTGATATCGCGGGTCCGTGACTGAATTAAAGTAACTATGCGTAAGTCTTATTGTAGTATTGGTATTGCCATCTGATAAAGTCATATCAATTATAAGATACACAATTGTCTCAACTTTCAAAATCTTTCTATTTGAACTCGTTGACCTGGAACTTAACAATTATTGGTAATATCCTGGAATGGAGTTTTTTTTTTAATTTCGTTGTTTTTATTCGCTGTTTTAAGTCATGCCCGCTAATAAATTGAAAACTTACGCCTTATTTTAAGTCCAGCTTTTTAGTATTCGTATTGTTATCTTGGAAATCTTACTCATTAAAATACTACAATAGGGAACAATTTGACAATGATTGAAATAAAGAGTGTCAACCCTGTGATTATGACCCGTGTATACAGCAAAATCAGAAATACACCGTTTGGTGGTGCGCCTGTCAGATGCGGAACGTACAGGTAAGATAAGAGGTAACAGGTGAATATAACATTGGTACCGGTATCGGATTCGACCCGGTTATTTATTGGCAATATTAATTATGTGGAAAACAAAAGGGTCTGGAGTGAAGTAATTTTTAATCTACACCATTGTCCTATTAGCTATAGAAAAAGCACCATTGTCGTATATTAGCTATATAAAAAGTAGAAATATTTGACTTGTCGTTGTTACCCCATGACGGCTGACAAATTGGACCTCGTTATTTTAATATTAAAGATATATTGTAAAAGTGATGAATTATAGTTATATTTATTTATAGTGGATGTGGTCTAGAGCGCTAGACATGAGACAAAGCGATTGGTGCTGTAGTGTATTATAGGTGCGAGTTCGAATCCCGCTGCGGGATGGACATAAAATGTTCAGTACAAAATCTAACTCTAACACTGTTGGGTGTAATTTTCAGATTTATAGAATTCAAATCCAAATTGAAAACAACTTTCAAACCTATGATTGCATTAGATAAAAACCGCAACTTTTATACGTGTGCATGTAAAATTTCGTTGTAGAGGGGTATAAATACAGCACAAACAACATTTTCCGAAAGACCAAAAAAAATTTTTTTTTAACAAAACGTAATTTACTTACAGGTCGAACAACTGATGTTCCTAAACCTTGCTGGCTGACATTAACGACTGACAAATAAATTGATCACAAAGTGGATCTCTATATTAATTAAATTCTAAATAAAAAAAACCAATTAATTTGCGGCAAAGATTGTACACCACAACATGAGGTGCACAATTTTATACACCATTTCCGGATTTCGACATTTATTGTCTGTTCAGTGATGATCTTGATAGAAACGTATTTTGAAGGTCATTCAACTTACCTCAATTTAGGATGGATTTTAAAATGTCAAAATTGGATGAACGGATTATATTAACTGGAGGGAAAATGTAATGCAAGCCCAAACGAAATAAATAAAATATGTTTTGTCCTTCCCTCGCCGGGATTTAAGCTCAGTAGCATGAGTTCGAATCCCGGAGAGGGAAGAACAAAACATTTGCGAAAGTAAATTTACAGATCTAACACTGTTGGGTTGATGTTTAGACGAGTTGTATATACATAATGTTCACAGAATGTACACAGCCATTCATCCATATCAATGGTGGTGATCCAATGGATAAGTCTGTTGTAGAGTTTTCACTGGTTTAGACGTACTTATAAATAAAAAGGTAACACCCGGCAACCAAAAGCTTTATATGGACTAAATAATAAAGTCGTTAATAGACGTTATCCCTGACGATGTCGCCACCAAACGTATCATTGAAGAATCTGTTAAACCGTATAACCGATAGGATACTATGGAGGATACTTTGTAGAACATTAAGATCATTTTGATATTGTAATAGACAAAATGTAAATATTCATATTGAATATAAATAATTGGTGCATTTTCAGCCTTTTAATTTTCCTTTTTGGTGCACAGTTTGAACAAAATTTTAACATTCTTCAATTAGGATGATTACAAACATTAGATTCATGAAATTAACAAAAACATTTGTAAGGCAAACGTACATTTTAAAATGTCAGAATGTTCCTTTTACATTATAATTTTGTGTGACCGATATCAAATACCTTTGCCAATAAATCAAAATGAAATACAATCCATATACAGCAGACTTTCCAAAACTGCACACATTTTATTAAGTTCTGTGTTAATTCAATCAGTTTACATGATAATCTTTCATCTGTACATGTTGATGACCATTCAAATTGTGCAATGCCTTAAGTATGAGCGTGACTACGAAAGTCTTTTTCGTTCAATTTATCATGTTTAAGAGAAAGTAAAAATACAAAAATACCTAACTCCAAGGAACTGCCTAAAATAAAAGGTATTCCTTTTTGTAGAAAATAGTGGATAAAACCAAGCCTTATAGCTAGCTAAACCTCGCACTTTTATGACATTTGAATAGATCTCAATTATATTTTAAAAATTGCTTTCAAAATTGAAGCGAACCTCGAGAAACTCGTATTATCGTTCTACTCTATTTATAGATTTCTCAGTTGTATTTTGCAAAACCTTTCTCAATTTTTCATCTTTTTTGCTCTTCATTTTCGCATTTCACTTTATTACAAAAGTCAAAAACCTGAAAAGACCAATTTGTGCATGAATTTGCATGAATTTTTACTTGACATTCGTACATTGTATGAATTATTTTTAAACATTCTTATCAATGAATTTGTCTAATACAGATCTTGATTTTCCTTGACAAATGTCTAGACATTATTTCATTTTTGTTATTTACATTGTCTAAACATTTTTCACTTTTTGTTTTATCTGATAAGAGTATCGATTAGTCTAGATCAATTATCAATTAAAAGTTTGTCTCAATCAGTCTTGACATTTTCTTGACATTCCTAGTAATGTCTTAATATGTCTTGACATTTTCTTGACATTCTTAAAAATATCGGAATATGTCTTGACAGTCTTAAAGCTGTCTGAATATATAATCGCGGCATATTCCTGACGATCTTAAAGATGCATTGACACTGTTTCAACAGTATAAATTTCGCCTGCATTTGTGTATAGAAACATACTTCACAGTTAATTTAAAAACTTTGATTTGCTGCTATATATTATCGCTGAACTAACCATATATTATTCGAAAACTATTGTAGCTTGAAATCATGACCATTATACACGTATTAACGTTATCTTTATTATTTTGTTTTATATAACAACAGTATATTATATAAAATGAAATAAAGATAAAGTTACATCATATATATTGTTCATAATTTGTAAAACTCAGAATTGTCAAGTCAATTTAAGACACGATTCAAAATATTTAGATTGTGCAAATCATACTGGGAATAAACAAGAATGTCAAGAATCGGTCGAGAAATGTCAAGACAGTAAACAAATGTCTAAATTTTTTAAGAAATTCTAACACCATATTTAGAATGTTGAAAATATGTCGAGTGCATTTCATACAAATTTTACATTTTTCAGAATTTGTCAAGAAATATTAAGACACAAGTCATACTTATGAAAATGTCAAGTAATTGTTTGTGCTGATAAGAACAAAAAATATGTTTTTTTTAAGACTTTTGTACTTTTCTAGTGCTTGACCTCATATATCTATTAATGCCAATTTTGATTTACTGTTTTACAAAAAAACATCCACATCATCAGGAATGTCAAATGTCAATAATCGACAAGAACATCATTATGCCATGTATAGGTTTTAGATATCGGTCACAGAATATATTCATTCCGCCAGGGAATAAGCTGGTCGAATGAACTCTTAATTTACTTTCTGAATTGAGTATCCTACCACACATACAATGTACGCTCTTAAACAGTAACGCAGCCTCCAAAATTGGGTAATCATGGAAATTAGTTTTGAGAAGAAAAAGGATAAAACGAATAATCAGTAAACAAATTATAACAAAACTACAAGAAAAAAACATTTGTATGTTCTACTTCATGTGCAATACATAATCAAGCATATCCAGATATTCCTAAAAACAACAAGTAATATATTAGATACATGTATACAACTAAGTTAATAGCCAAATTTGATAGTATCAACATAATGCACAGGAGAGTCATTGACATACACAAAAAAATATGAAGTGTAAAATGTATCCTTGTTTCAGACAAAAACCTAGATTGAATCGATCGGACTCGTAATTACAAAAATATGACGTAATTCCTTACATTTAAAAAAAGTGCATATAGACTTTTCCGCATTGTAGTTAAATTCGTTTTTTGTTGATAAGGATCCAACTTATATTGGGGTGAAGTTAATAAACAAAACATCTTACTAAAACAAATCATAACGGAACGTCTTTATCAACTGAAGAAAAAAACTTAAACATTAAACGATTGGAAAACAACTGTTATATTTCTAACTTGGTACTTGCATTTCCTCACTTAGAAAATGGTAGATAAAACCTGTCTTGGGAGAATGTTTGTTTAGTAAAACAATATTGGATTCTGTCAAATATATGTTTACATCTTATTGCCAAGCTACATTGTTATATCTTATTCATTAAACAATCTTCATAAAACATTTTTTTTTTTTTTTCTTTATTTTCATTTATTTATTTCGGGGTTGGTTTTATTTTTGCAGTGTCTCGTATGTTAGGGCCATGGTGTTTCCTTTTTAAGTTGATTCATATCGAAAAAGCTACTTGATTTTGTAGTTTATATGACCAGTGTTTTGATATGAGCGTCACTGATGAATCTAATGAAGACGAAACGCGTGTCTGGCGTACTAAATTATAATCCTGGTATCTTTGATAACCATTGGTTACTCCACAAGCTTGAAATACTGTTGAATGCTTTTGACAGATACGACGTATCAATATCAACCAAATTAGTGAGAGAGAAACGCCGGTCGTAAAAAAAATACGTCTTTTTGGTCATTATTTATAACTATTTTGATGTGAGCGTCACTGGTGAGTCTTATATAGATGAAACGCGCGTCTGGTGTATTAAATTATAATCCTGGTACCTTTGATAACTATACATCCCACTGAACAAGAAATTAAGGATACTATTGATACTAGAAGGACTGCCTCATATCTTGCTTCATATCTTGATATATTCTTCAATATTGACTCACAAAGTTGTTGGAACGAAAAACAAAGATAAAGTTGAAGAGCATTGAGGAAGCAAAATTAAAAAAAAAATGTGCCATATACGGCTTAGGTTATCTCTTAATTTAAAAAAAAATGACCTAACAATTGATATTAATGTCAAGAAGGAAGTGTTGACTACTGGGCTTGTGATACCCTAGGGGATGAAATGTCCACCAGCAGTGGCTTTTATACAATGTACATGAACAGACGGTATCAAAAAGATTTCCTAGAATTATATTATCTTCGCTATCTACCAGTCAGGGGCATTACTTAAACAAATAACTTTTAAAATTACCTATACAAGTAATGTTGAAAACGAGGCTATTTTAAATATTACTTATTTAAGTAATTTTTCTAAATATTATTTTTATAGGTGTCCAATTATACAGATTTTACTATATTTAACAAATTTTCACAGTCATCTGGTTATTTTTCCCATGAAATATAAAATATAATCCTTCTGAAACACTAATTGCCTCTCTGACGCACTTATCTTTCATATCGGCGCGTCTGGGTCAAAGATTGGTCTCTTGGGACTATTAAAATACCGTTTTCCTTGAAAATCTTGAAAGTAGACAGATATAAATAGATAGAAACTTGTGATTTAATTAAGACTGAAAGTTATTTATTATTTGTAACCAAAAACAATTACATATGTTCCTTAAATAAGTGTTATTACTGATTATTTCAAAGATATATAAAAAGTAAAAACACAAAAATACTGAACTCCGAGGAAAATTCAAAAAGGAAAATCAAACATCAAAAGGCAAAATCAAAAGTCCAAACACATCAAACGAATAACTTATTCAAGTAATATTTTTGTCGTTATTCTTAAAGTAACCCTTTACCTCTATACTCCTCTCAAATTTAATAAATTCTTAATTTTATGATATAAATTGATGTAAACATTCATGAAAACTACATTAAGTCCATGCTTCTATTGAAATTTAAAATAACTCTATTGAGTAATTTTATAATTTTTAAAAACAAAAATTACCTATGTATATATATAAGTAACTGAAAAAAATAACTTGTTTAAGTAACGCCCCTGACTATCTACGGAGGACTTGGATTGTCATTTTCAGCTTAAAATGTTTAACTTTCAGGACAAAGAGTAATGGTGATATCCCCGGGTCTTTCCATCTTCCTAATGGTATGCAAACATCAGATAATAGGTAGATACAAACTAAAAGCAATTTGGGTAGATATCGAAGATGACATTATTTTGGGAAATCTTTTTATACCATCTGTGTATATATATTGTTAAAGGTTCATCGATATTTATGTACTATAAAGACCAGGTGATCTGACCGTCTTTTAAGCGGTCTCCAGTAGGTTTATTCTATATATTTTGAATATCCAACTGCCAATATGGGCCCCTTCATAAGCATAGAAGACAAGAACATTTGTTTCTAACTATTGGCTTACTGTCTGCATAATAGTTGGAAGAGTGAGAGATCAGAAGGGTCTCACTATTTCCCCGTGCCCTTTGTCCTGAAATGTTAACATTTTTAAGCTTATAAGTGACAATCCAAGCCCTCCGTAGATATCAAAGATGACATCAATCTGGAAAAGCCTGTTGATACCATCTATCTAGGTCCGTTTTACACTTATCAATTCAAATTATCAAAAAGTTTTTAAATTTTTTATTTTAAATTTTTTCAGAAGTCATGGAAGTATTCGTTTTGTTTCGCTTGTTTCATTAAATGACTTAAGGGAATTCTGAAGGTATTTTAATATTTTAAACAAATATGTGCATGAAGAACCTAGTTTAGTATATAAGCATGCATGTTTCCAATAATTAAAAGAAAATCTATTTCGATCATGGTTACATGATTCTACATGCTTTCTCAAAAGACGAATACTTTCACTGAATTTGACGTAGTCTGCAGTAGCTTTCGATCTGATTGGTCTTTGTCCATTTGTGGCTTTTCGTCAGACATCTTTGCTTTTGATTTATGTCTGTTGCGTTCGGTTCGGGTTGTTTTCAATGATTTTGCTTTACGTTTGATGTTGAAATGTGTATACATGATATAGTGATAGAACAATTGATCTGTTGCAGTAAAACTGGCAATCTGAGTATATAACAATTATAGGTGAGCTCATTAGTGTTATCTTACAATAGTTATCAAAGGTATCATTAGTATAATTTAATTCGTTAGACCCGCGTTTCGTCTACTAGACTCATCAGTGACGATACTATCAAAATATTTTTATAGGCAAACAAGTACTAAGTTGAAGAGCATTGAGGATCCAAAATTCCAAAAAGTTGTGCCAAAAATGGCTGAGGTAATCTATGCCTGGGATAAGAAAATCCTTAGTTTTTCGGTAAATTCAAAGTTTTGTTAACAGGAAATTTGTGAACATGACAACACTATTGATATTCATGTCAACACCGACGCTCATATCAAAATATTTTTAAAACCTCAGTTGTAACTCTCTGGTACAAATGTGTTAAACCAAATTTATAGAGTTACACTGACGTGCAAGGTACGGGTGGGGTTTTGAGCCAGAAAGCATGTTTAACTCTGACACCTATGACACATGTTTATTGCTGTCAAAAGTTGTCGTTTATCTGTCTCTCAAATTCGTTTTCAATTGTTATAAAGTTCTCATTTTTTTACGTACACCAGTCTAGCGATCGTCGCTAGCGTCAACGTCATTTGACATCTTGTAGAAAGTTGTCTAACATAAAATAGTCTCCTCATTCTTATCGTTCATTACTTCATTTCTGTCATTATTAGGTTAATTCTCACTCTTTTGTTTTGGTATGGAACTTTGTGCTAAAGTATCATGAATATCTTTACACTTATACACACGTCATTGTCCTGACACAATTCTCATTAACTCATCAATATTCTTCACATAAGATAAGTGTGAGCAAGTAATAACCTAACATTGATGGCTAGTAGTTTTTAAAAGTTGATGTGATGAAAAACACGTGATAGCAAGTCGACAGCTTTTACAATAGAACTTTATGTCAACAGCTTTCCTCTACACCTACAAACAAATGTTATAAAAGTACACGTTTCTTACCGAATAAAATAACTTTAATTAAAACCCGTAAAATACTAATTTGACGATGTCAAGTTTTCAACTAAACTACTTTCATACATGTGTCATGTCTAAGGCATAACTTTAAACAAAAGAAAACAAGTTTTTCGAAATACCGCTTCGATGATTTTCGATGAAAGAAAGTAATGCCAGAACATGACGCGATATCAACTGAACGTCACTTGTACGGTTAATGTCGTTAGATAAAATGAGTTTTAGAGGTAGTCGGCTTTTCTTTTCATTTTATAACATTATATGATTTTAGCATCTGTTGGTTCTAAATGAACCAAATTATTATATATGATGGTTTAGGACCTTTCAATTGTAGATTTTGACAATAAACGTTAGCAAACGAACAAAATGATTTATTAAATGATGTTATTGTTAGGTTTATATCACAATAGTTTATTTCTGAAAAGATGTTGAGGTGCTTACCTTTATGGTGAAGCCCGTATTTCCACCTTACATGGTAGAGGGCTCTCTGTGAACATTATATTGTTTTTATTACAGTACGTTTGTTTATGTTCTTTTCATCTGTTAACATTTTGCAAGCCTCATTCTATAGCAAACGTGAACTTTATTCACAAAATATATTTCAGCATTCTAAAACAGTTGACCAACTCCAGTAAAGCTGCCATAGAATACACCTATGTCATGCAAGTCTCAAGATTAAGTCACACACAAGCACATGGTTCGTCGTATAGCAACTATCTGTCCTAGGGATAAAATGTTTTTTCTTCAGCTGTAGATGTTCATATATGGTTCTGCCATACATCTTATAATTTTACGTGCCCCTGTTTCAAGTTTTTATGCCGTCCCTTTAATAATTTGTTTATCATACCGTTTAACCGTATTTAATCATCTAATTCTTTCCCAGAGTATTGTAATTCAATATATCATTATGTCCTTTTATGCCACCTTCTTTTGCTAAAATTAGCTAGTTTTCAATGACAATGGCCGCTTCCTTACCTAAACACATCCTCCCGGTGCACGACGTATCCAGTGGCTAGTATCTACTTATTCCTCTCATGAATTGCATTTTATTGTAGCCTTTATATGATCAAAATATGGTCCTGGTAATCTTTTCTAGTGTCAGAAAGGTAAACAATATGGTTACTGATTCGAACTACAGAATTCATTCGTACATAGGTTAAAACAATAATTAACATAGTTATCTTACTTAAAGGTTGAATTTTAAT
Organism: Mytilus galloprovincialis; assembly: GCF_965363235.1. NCBI lineage: Eukaryota > Metazoa > Mollusca > Bivalvia > Mytilida > Mytilidae > Mytilus > Mytilus galloprovincialis. The sequence goes on from NC_134838.1 coordinate 26,005,453, forward strand.
ATGACGAGCTTCTTTCGCTCTGTGAACAAACCTATGCTCCATATCCAATAAATGTTGTTTGCACATGCGTATATTGACTACTGCAATATAATGAATTTTGTCAAATTGTCATGCTTTTAATACATTGCATTGGCTTAAAACGTTTCCAAACTCTTCATTGATGCACATGTTGTTTCTCATTCATTTATTATGACTGTAATGTGTTGCATTCCGAAATCGACATACTTGACCTAGATACGACAACCGTTCGTGCTTGCTGTTCAAAACTCCTGCATCTGAAAATTCACAGTGCCAGCCGTTTGCTTTCGTACAAACAACAAAAGCTTTACACGTTTACTTACCGGACATAGAAATTACCTTAACTGTCCTAATCAGAATCGAAATAATTAATGCAAGCTATATTTTGTTGTAGTTTAAACATGGGTAGGCAATGTTTTCGTGTTTTTTAGCCCTTTCTATCGCTCGGTCATAAATATTCACGAATATAATGACTTCTTATGTTAAGACTACAATAAAGTATAGCTTGCATCAGTTATGTCTTAAAAAAAAACATACTTATATATAGATTAAACCAAATTGCACGAGTTTCTGTCAATTCAAATATGTGTGTCTATTTATATTGGGTTATATAACCGTAAGGCGCCTCAATTGTAAAGTAGTTATGATCCAGAATTAAATACTCACGAAATGCTGGTATATATTTTCAAGTACTAGTTGATGCATCGTAGATGGTTTTATTGTATACTTTGTATTTATTTTTCATTTGCGTTGTAGTATGGTATTTGTCGAATATAACATATTCGTCTAACCGATGAACATGAATGTTAAAGATACTACCTTTTTAAGTTTAAAACTGAAATCCTTTTTTGTGGGGGTTCACAATAGTCCATGTATTCTTTATTAGTGTTTATTTTATAATAACACTTAGTCTTGGTTATGGTCAAAGAATTGCAGTACTCCACATACAAATATCATTCTTATCTCGAAAGATTGCGATAATTGTACTCTTGTGTTATTATTGTTATCACCTTTTGATCAAATTTAACAGATTGACACCTCAATCCGTATGAAAAAATATGTAGATGTGGTATTATTGCACAGAAGAAAACTTGAAACTCATATAACGCATGACGTGCATCGATTCATACAAAAAAAATAAAACAAAATCCTTGAATATATTTTTTTTTTATTTGGTGTTGATGTTAACAATATAAGTGTATGTAAGCTCATTAAAATATTCTAAGCAACATGGTTTATGTTGTTTTCTTTGATTGGGAAACGTCACTTATTCGCATGGCATCAATTCCCAATTGATGCTACAAAAACATACGTGCAAATACAGTAAGTTTCATTAGAATGGAGATAACAATATTGTATATAAATCTCCGACTGCATCAATTGATGATTTGATAGTTGCAAAAACCCGTTTACTTGCTCCGATAACGCATCACCAGTTAACTAAATTGGCGACTATCAAATCACTGGAGCTTCAAACACAATACAGCTATCTCCGAAATGTATTATCTCAAACCATTATTAATATAAAAGATCAATCATTTTCACCTATTGGCTTTTCTTCAAAGTGACATGAAATGTGAACTTATTCATATGGATACTTTACATAAACTGCAAGCATGCTTTTGAGAGTTGTCAGAAGAATTGATTTTTTTTTGTGCAAAAAAAGGTTCAGTATTATCAAATAGATCTTCAAAAGATAAACAAGGGGAATACTGAGATAAATGTCAATGTGACAGTAACCTAACAATGACATCATTGATATTGTATGTCATATTAATTCAGTTTTGTTCATTGCAAACAAATATTTGTTATGGTAGATAGTTACGGACAGTATACACCATGCCATGACCTCTCCTGACGTCGTTATTCGTATCTTACTTAAACAAATATTGAAATGCTTATTTTACAACTTTGGTTTCTTTTTATTGACAACGATTTTATATGTTTGTTATGTTTCGTAGTAAATCCACATTGCCTTACGACACAACTACATGAAATAACGGTGATACAATATCGAGTAATGACAATTCGTATTAAGTAAAGACAAAACTATTTCAAATCAATAAGAAACAGTATCATGTAATATCGAAATATCATTTAGTAATGTCGAAACCATATTATGTAAAGACAAACAATCACCAAGTAATAATAAGACAACATAACGTAATATCAGAGTTCTACATACGACAGGTTTGGCGTTCCTTAAATTATAGGATGGGATCTTGTCTATTAAATGTATCAATCTGACACCGCAGTTCAATATTCATATAAGCAAGTCACAGTAATTGTCAAGTATATAACTTTTCTTTGACTTACTTATCCAGAAAACGACAACATAAATTATGAAAATTGTATATATCATTGTGTCAACTGTACTGGTAGTCAATAATTTACAACACCTTGACAATACAAGATTTGTTCGTTACGTTATTACCCATAATGTCGAACAAATAGTTGTACTGCAATATACCAGGGAGGACATTTCGAAAAGGCTTAAGACTGTAAATTATTTCATCGGGATCTATTAGCTAGCTATTATGTATTGTAAAAGAAACACTACCCACGTTATGTTTTATCTATACAAAGGAAAATTCATTATTTTACGTATTGAGGGTTATATCTGGTCTATATACTAGCTTTGTGTTCGGTATTACAATCGATTATCACTTATTCGTACTTTGAACATCAACATTATTTATTTTGTACAAAAATTTCTTTTCTTCATTTAAACAGTAAGATTTACGACTAAATTATTTTCATTTACATTTGTTTATTATTGCCAATGGCAGCTTTTTGTATAAGGTAATTGTGGTTTTCTGTAATCATGGTAATTGTTTAACTTTTCACAGCGGTATACTACTGTTACTATAATTGTTCACCTCTTATTGTATTGATTTTGTTTATATTGTATTCGCTAAGAGTATGTTCATTTATGTCTTTTGACTGAGTTGAGCTATTTCAATTGCTATTTTTATAGTATGGATTTCTATGTTGTGATGTTATACAGATTTATATCTAAATGAAATAACTTTAATTGAAACTCGACTCTAGTTGTTGAGATTCACCCGTATAATACTAATTTGACGATGTCAGATTTTTAACTAAAGTACTTTCATATCATTTCTAATGCATAATTTAAAACAAAAGAAAAAAGCGTAAGATTTTGTCAAAATGAATCAATTGAAAATACAATGAAGTTCGATGATTTTTTGCTGACAGAAAGTCATGCAAGAGCATAACACGATATCAATTGAACGTCACTTGTACGATATGTATTTGGTTAATGTCGTTAGATAAACTGAATTTTGGAGTTAGGTTGTGTTTTGTATTTTATAGCATCTAATAATTGAGCATTTGTTGGTTCTAGGTAAACCAAATTATATATGATGGTTTAGGACCTGTCAATTGTAGATTTTGACGATAAATGTTGACAAACAAACAAAATGATTTATTAATTGATGTTATCATTAGGTTTATATCCCAATGGTTATTCCTGAAAAGATTTTGAAGGGCTTTCCTTTCTTGGGAAGCCCGTGTTTCCAACTTACGTCGGAGAGTGTTCTCTGTGCGCATTGGTTTATTTATGACAGTTAGTTTGTTTGTTGTTTGTTCATCTTTAAAACTCCTGCAAGCCTCATTCTATAGCAAACGTGATCTTTATACACAAAATATATTTCAACATTCCAAAACAGTTGACCATCTCCAGTAAAGCTGCCATAGAATACACCTATGTCATGCAAGTCTCAAGATGTAGTCACACACAAGCACATGGTTCGTCGTATAACAACTATCTGTCCCAGGGATAACATTTTTTTTTGCTTCAGCTGTAGATGTTCATATATGATACTGCCATACTCATCTCATAACTTCACCTGCCCCAGTTTCAAGTGTTTATGCCAACACCTTAATAATTTGTTAAACCTAGGGTTCATCCCTGTTGCATCATCTATTTTTTTTCCAAAAGTATTGCTATTCCATATATTATTCTTGCCTTTTATGCTACCTTCTTTTGCTAGAATTAGCTAGTATTCAATGGCAAATTATGGTCGTTTACTCACCTTAATAGTTGCTGCCGGTGCACGATGAGTCCCGTGGCTAGCATCTATATATTATTCTCATGAATTGCGATGTTTGTTGCCTTCATATGATCAAAATATGGTCCTGGTAATCTTTTAGAGTGAAACAAAGGTAAACAATTTGGTTGACTGAATCGATCTACAAAAACTTATTCGTTCACAGGTAAAAACAATTATTAACATAAATATCTAACTTAAAAGTTGAATTAGAACATACTGATATATAGATAAAATCAAATTGAACGAGTTGGCTGTCAATTTAAATATATGTGTATATCTTAATTTGGTTATATGACCGTAGTGAGTCTTGGTTAGGCACCTCAATTGTAATGCCCGCGTCACACTGTCCCGATTTTTATATACGATGGACACCCGAATGCGAAAATTGTATGTTCGTACGAAGTTGGTCCCGATCTCGTTAAAATACCAAAAAGTGACCGAAGCAAGTACGATGAATAACGAAGTCTATACGATGGTGCCGAAATTATATACGATAGCAAAAGATGGACATACGAAGGTTAACCGAAGACGGGTATTTAAGCTTCATATCTCAGCCGAAGCCTACACGATGAATCACGAAGGCTACACGATGGATTACGATGATGGCGCGATGGCCATACGATGTCTAAAAGACGTCGTGTACAGCTTACGATGCATTTAAATTATATGCCAAAGGCATCACGCGTTTTAAATTGTTTGATCAATATTGAATATATATTATATTGTACATTACATTTCTGGTTTAATCATAAGACGGAAGACCGTTGGCTTGAAGAGTAAAACTTGACTCTGAGTCTCTGCATATAATGCCATCTGTACAAGTCTGCCATACATGGCGGGAAATCGATCTTTTTGTCTAATTCTTATAAAACTTAGACCCCGTTCACACTAGGACATTTTTATCGATTTAAACTAGACCAGTTCACTTTAGATCGGTTTAAGGGCTAATGTGAACGCATTGAATCGATCTTCAATCGGTCTAAACTAAAACACCAAAAGAGGTAGTTTAGTTTGAATCGATCTAAAGTAAATAGATCTTACTTTAGATGTGAACGCAGAGATCGGTTTAAACTAGTACGATTGAATCGAAAATAACGTATGCGCATGTATAGCGGCAAAACTATCTCAGAGGTTCGTTGTTTAACCCATATTTCTCTGTTAAAAGACCTTTAAAACAAACTGTAAACATGTTGTCTTCGCCATAGCATAGATTTGCGAAATCTGTGTCTTCTTTTCTTATGTTGATTTTTTGTCTTTGCAGGAACCGCAGTATTTCCGGCGTCGTGTTGTAACTTCGTTGCTACAGTTATTTTTTTTCAAAATTGAAGAAAACTGCAATAATAACAGTATCAAAATTTTAAATTGTGATTCAAGGGAAACAATAACTTTATCCAATGTTTTCCCCCAAGTGTGTGTATCAGTGTATCAGCACATGAATTTGATAAATCAGTTGTTCTATTTATACACAGTGTCCACAGTTTTACGGGCAAAAAGGTTAGATCGATTGCGTTTTTAATTGTAGTGTGAACGCAGTGGTTCATATAAGACCGATAGAGATCGATATGATTAAAGATAATGTGAACGCTAACTGGTTTTATTTAGATCGATTCAAATTAGATCGATAAAAAAAATGCTAGTGTGAACAGGGTCTTAGTTTATTATCCCTTCGCCTACTACATGTAAGTTGCGTGTAGATATAATTGTTATGGACACTCTAGAACCAAAATGCTCAAAACTTGGTATGGTGTTACTCGTTAAGAATATCTTAATGCATTATTGACTTTAAAATTCAAAGGTCAAGGTCACAGTGGCAGTTGTAATACAAGGCAATATCACCCTTGTGGACACTCTTAAACCACTATGCTTCAAAAGATTTTAACCACATTTGGTATATTGTTCCTCCTTGTAATAATCTGACGTTTTTTACGTTGAAGGCCGAAGGTCAAGGTCATGCAGATGGACTTGTTTTTTCTCCTTCAAATAGCATAATACACAGGCAATTGGTTGCTCATTTTTTTACCTGCTGGTTCTAAAGACAATATTAAAGGTATTTCCAGTTACTGAATGTTTTGGTCGATTTCTAAAAAAATAGTTTATGTATCAAATATGCATATTCAATTTACCATTTTCTGCATGTGTCATATACAAATATATAGTGTCCATATTTGTCCCCAATATGTTACATACGAGGGGATGCCACGCTCGGCATTGCCTTGTTTGAACTGTAAAATATGTGCACTAGTCTGAATAATCACCCATAATTATGCCCATGTTTACTGATCTATCTTAAAGGTAAGGTAATGGGTTCGTTGATCCCTTTTATTCAAAAAGAGCTCTTTTCAGGAGAATATCATAGTAAACATTCGTGTGACAACAACTCAGACGATACATAAAAAATCAGAATAATGAAGAAAAAGTTGGTTTCCCTATATAGGTGTACCTGCAGTGTTGGTGTACGAGGCGCGTTTATGATTTTCATTATGTTACTTGATATGAAAAATTGACACAAAATAATATTTTACTTGTACAAGTAAATCCTGAGCCTGTAATAGCTGCTGTTTTTGTTCCATTTGAATTGATAGAAACAACGCTGTCGCCTTTCTTGTTCTCATATAATCATATGCAATGAGCTCCATGTTTTGTGAACGTCTTTCTTAACTGTCGTATTACACTGACCAGTGCATATCGCGCATGCCACTTTAAATGTTTTTTAGCGCGAAAATTAACTTACATTTAGCTGGATTTATTGCCGTCGTAGTTCCATCTTGTCGCCTTCGTACTTTTATTCGATGGCAACACAACGGGATTACGAGGTCTTCACGAAGTCGTGTTGCCATCGTAAGACCTTCGGGTAGCTTCGTGATTCATTCGTGTAGACATCGTAATGTCAAAGCTGCCCGATGGAAACGATGGAAACACGAATGCAATACGATGTTCAAAGATGCATTCCCGGTGACATTGCGATGGTGAGGATGGTGATACGAGCTCAATACGAACCCTCAACATCGGACGCACCTTCGGGGATTTTTTAACATGTTAAAAAATTTAGAACCCTTCCCGAAGTTGTCCCCGAAGGCTAGAAAAAGTGGCCGATGGTTAAAGATGGTTAAAGATGGCACTACGAATTGCCCGATCTGGATACGATCAGTCCCGATTTTGAAAATTTCCATAATCGTGTTGCCATCGGCGTAAAAATCGGGACAGTGTGACGCGGGCATAAAGAAGTTATGATCCAGAATTAAATACACACGAAATGCTGGTATATATTTTCAAGTACTAGTTGATGCATCGTAGATGGTTTTATTGTATACTTTGTATTTTTTTAAGATTTTGCATTTTAGTATGGGATTATTTGTCCAATATAAGAACATTAGTTTAACCGATGAACATGAATTTAAAGCTACTATCCTTTTTAGTTTAAAACTGAAATCTTTTTTCGTTGGGGTTCACAATAGTCCTTGTATTCTTTATTAGTGTTATTTTATAATAACAACTAGTCTTGGTTATGGTCAAAGTATTGCAGTACTCCAGATACCACTTTCATTCTTATCTCGAAAGATTGCGATAATTGTAATGTTGTGTTATTATTTTATCACCATTTGATCAAATTGAATAGATATATACCTCAATCCGTATGCAAATATGTAGATGTGATATTTTTGCAAAGAAGACAACTTGAAACCTAAAACCGCATGACGTGCATTGATTCATATAAAAAAAATTTTAAAAATCCATAAATATATATTTTTTTTTATTTGAGGTTGATGTTAACGATATAAGTGTATGTAAGCTCCTTTAAATATTCTAATGCAACATGGTTTGTATCATTTATTTTGATTGGACAACAATACTATTGATGCTATGAAAACATATGCGCAAGTACAGTAAGTTTTATAAGAATGGAGATAACAATATTGTATTTAACGCTCCGACGGCATCAATTGACGATTTGATAGATGACCTGTTTACTTGCTCTGATAACGCATCACCAGTTAACTTAATTGGCGACCATCAAATCACCAATCCATACCGTCGAAGCGTTAAATGCAATAGTGTATAAAAGATCTCCAAAAGATGAGCAACGGGAATAGTGAGATAGACGTCAATGTTCCAGTTAGCTAACAATGACATCATTAATATTGTATGTCATATTAATTCAGTTTTGTTCATTGCAAACACACATGTTCTTTTGGATATTCACGGACAGAATACACCATGCAATGACCTCTCCTGACGTCCTTATTCCTTACAAAAAATATTATAATGCTTATTTTACAACTTTGGTTTTGTTTATGCCCCATGATTGTCAATGTCATGTAATATCGAAATGTCATTAAGTAATGACAATTCCATATTGTGTAACATCACAACATTACGAAATGTCAAAACCATATTATGTAAAGACAAACAATCATCAAGTAATAATAAAACAACATAACGTAATATCAGAGTTCCACATAAGACAGGTGTGGCGTTATATAACTTATAGTAAGGGATCTGGTCTATTAAAGGTATCAATCTTATACCGCAGTTCAATATTCATATAAGTTAGTCACAGTAATTGCCAAATATATAACTTTTCATTGACTTACTTATCCAGAAAACGACAACATAAATTATGAAAATTGTATCTATCATTGTGTCAACTGTACTGGTAGTCAATAATTTACAACACCTTGACAATAAAAAATGTGTTCGTTACGTTATTACCAATACTGTCGAACAAATAGTTGTACTGCATTATACCAGGGAGGACATTTTGAAAAAGGCTTAAGACCTTGAAATAATTCATCGGCATCTATTAGTCAGCTATTATGTATTGTAAAAGAAAAACTACCCACGTTATGTTTTATCAATACAGAGGTAAATTCATTAGTTTACTTATTCAGAGTTATATCTGGTCTATATATTAGCTGTGTGTTTGGTATTACAATCGGTTATCACTTCTTCGTACTTTGAACATCAACATTATTTATTCACAGCGGTATTATACTGTTACTATAATTGTTTACTCCGTATTGTATTGATCTTGTATATATTGTATCACAGATTAAATTGAATCGCTCAGTGTATGTTCACTTATGTCTTTTAACTGAGATAAGTATTTCAATTGCTATTCTTATCGTGTGTATTTCTATGTTATTATGTTATATACTATTGTTTAAGATAATGGTGACCTATTGAAACATTTAAACTCGCTGCAGTTGTTTGCACCTGTCCCAATTCAGGAATTTGATGTTCAGTAGTCGTAGTTTGTTCAGTAGTCAAAGTTTGGTTCGTCATTGTTTCTCGTAGTTTATACACGTTAAACCGTTGGTATTCCCGTTTGAATGATTTTGAACGAGTCATTTTTGGGTCTTTTTTTAGCTAGCTGTTCGGTGTGAACCAAGGCTCCGTCTTTACGACCGTGCTTTGACGTTGTGTTCATGTATTTTTGACGGACATTTGGGAAAAAGGAGAATGGTCACATTATTTTGTTTTTAAAAACAACTTTCTTTTTTGATAATCAAAAACAGTGTTCACTTTTTGCATCAATGTCAAAACTATTTGAAATCAAATTAATTAATGACGCTGTTTCATAACTGAAGTTACAGTCTCACTCTTCAAACCAATATGTGTGACAATATACAACGTAACTAGCTATTGCCTACTATTAACTGTGTATGAGGAACACATATGTATATATTGTACATAACAGTTCATATCAAAAACATCATTTGTTCATTAAAATTGTTTAATTTGATCATGTCTCTAGAATAAACAGATATATTGCGTTGATCCATAAACAGACAATTCGTACTTCTAAAAGTTAGATCATCAACGTTTTAATACCGGATACTTTTTTGAGCGGCTTATGTTTATTCATCGGTTTAATTTCAATATAACTTAATGCTTTCACATATACAACACATTTGTCAACTTACCGAAATTAAACAACACATCCTGCTGACCATAATATACAAGAAATGTCCATGCCATTTAGCGTTACCTAACTACTTTTTTTCATAATAGTTAGTATCATCAAGTTTTTAATTAGTAGAAGTTTCAACGTTAACTCGTTCACTTAGTCATTCAACTAATTGTTAATTATTTAAAATATAACTGTTTCGTGTTTACACCTCAATTATCTTCTGTTTGATATGTCTTTTCAATTCAAAATCAATTTATCCTAATAGTTCTTAATTTTTGTTACAGCGGTGCCAACCAGTGGTCACCCCTGACCTGATAGTCATGATATACTTGGTATTAAATTACGCAAAGGATTTGTATGTTTGTCTGATTTTTATGCCCCACCTACGATAGTAGAGGGGCATTATGTTTTCTGGTCTGTGCGTCCGTTCGTTCGTTCGTCCGTCCGTCCGTTCGTTCGTTCGTCCGTCCGTCCGTTCGTTCGTCCGTTCGTTCGTTCGTCCGTCTTTCCCGCTTCAGGTTAAAGTTTTTGGTTGAGGTAGTTTTTGATGAAGTTGAAGTCCAATCGACTTCAAACTTGGTACACATGTTCCCTATGATATGATCTTTCTAATTTTAATGCCAAATTAGAGATTTTACCCCAATTTCACGGTCCACTGAACATAGAAAATGATAGTGCGAGTGGGGCATTCGTGTACTGAGGACACATTCTTGTTAATTTATAATACAGTAAACATTTTGAAAATTATGACTTGAAAATCAAACACAATGAAAATATTGACCCTTATAAAAAGAAACTTAGAAAACAAATGTCCAAAATGATAGGCCTTTATTAGGTGATCTTTTATATGTTTTAATTGATTATATTTCAATAAGATAATGTTGTGTAAAGGGGTGAATATCATGAAACAGTTGTTTGCATTCGAGATTTACCAAGGGACATATTATCTGTCTGACTTTTTCCCAGACAAGAAGCATGTCTTTGTATGTGTCTATAATACATGCACCTAAACTATCATAGTTTGTATTTAGCGTACCATTAAACCGGTAAGCGCCGTTGAATAGCACTTATACACTATAACTACGGGACCACTGGTTGTGGCTACTTGTCTCACTATATTCATACTAAAGGAGAATTGTAAAATGTTGATAAGTTTTATAAGTACACACATTTCTTTATACAATCATTTTTATTTGTTTTTCTCATATTGTTTTTTTTTATGATACATAGAACCGAAATTACTCTTAAAAACAAGTTAAACTCTCTGACTGATATGTCACATCAACAACTAATTGTTATCTGTTATTCAGAAAAGTAAGTTACCAGGACGTACACATCGGCTAGTGAGTCGTAAGAAAAATATATGGTCATAACCATGGAATGCTTATACATGATACTATTAACCGACAGAAATACTAGATATTATTAAAAATAAGTTAATAGATAAATATAAAAATGAACCAAAATCTAAATTTTTCTATAAATTATTTTTGGAGCATAATAAAGTGATATCTTTATCTTCCCGTAATAAATGGGAAATATACTTAAATATGCAGATTGAAGATTGGAATGCTATTTATGCTTTGAATTTAATTATAACCAGAGAGTTTTTATTATTTTTTACAAACTTTCAATTTAAGATTGTTCATAGGATTTTACCATGTAATTCCTTTTCATTTAGATGTTGATTAAAAGTAATATGAATTATGTTCATGTTGTTCAGGATTTAAAGAAAATATTTTTCACATTTTTTAGGAATGTTATATAGCACAAACTTCTGGCTATCCGTTATAGATTAAATTTAACATGATGGCATGCTCCTGCCTTTGAGTGCAATAAAAGTCAGTGAAGGTGTGGTTGAAGATTTTGTCAACAGTACAACAGCTAACAATATTTTGTTGTTATTGAAATATTATATATATACATGTAGATGTAAGAACATATCTCTCACATAATATGATGGGATGAAATAGTTAAAATATTGGATTTATATAGACAAATATTCTGCATGTTTCTTAACCCCTGTACACAAAGTAAAAATGGATCAGATATGTATATCTTATTATATCTTCATGAGTTGATTGATCTTTCAAGTATTGCATACATTTTTATGATGTGTATCTAATACTGTAGTATGTAATTTTACATGTTTCATTATGAAAAATATAATAACTACAAAAAAATGTACCGAGGGAAAATAAGAAGTGCAAAGCCCAATGAAAAAATAAACGCTATGAACTAAAAACTGTGAGTTGATTATAAAGTTAGCATTGTATACATCTTTTGCTTTAGTTTTTATTGGTTTTGAATAAGCTAAAAGTACTCTCAGATATGTAGGCTGTGTTAATTGTTCTTCGAAAAAATCGAGAATATATTCTTAATAAAAAAATATTTAGAGACTAAGGCCGTGTTCACATTGACCTAAACTCGGTGTTGTGTAAGTGTAACTCACACGCAAACTCAACAAAATTACGTTCCCATTGATAAAACTCAATGTTTACATGTAGTGTAAAACATGTTTTGTCTACATGCAGTCGATACTCGATGTAGGCCTTGTGTAGATTAAGTGTACACAAAACTAGGCATTTAAAACATTAGTTTCACCGTGTATATTTAAAAAAGAAACAATTTTTGAGTAAAATTAATATTTATAACAATTATTAATAAAGTTCTTTACAGAAATATTTGTCTGAACTTGATATATATATTTTTTTAAAACTTAACGTAGCTTTATTAAGCCCTTATCAAGACTCAAAGCAGCATCATTGCCGAACACATAATTCATTTGAAAATTAAGGTCTTTCCGAATCGACTTGACTTGCACAGAAATGTTTGCCACTGGTCTTTACTCAAACAACGGTTCACTCATAAATGCATTAATATAATTACTTAAAAAGTGTGAGGTAAATGTATTGTTTGTCTAGTACATGTATCTCGGATCCGTTAAATTACCCTTAAAACTAAAAAAAAAAACATTACCCCCTCCCTTTGCCAAATACTCCTTGGAGAAGAAATACCATTTGAAACAAACAGAAAAGATAGCAATATAGTGATCCCTAATATATCATTCCTTCTTCTCCTTCAATCTCTGTATCGATGTAATGCATTGGCTTTATGAGAATAAAAATATATATTCTTCGCCTGTAAGCACGCTGCTGCAGCCTTCGGTTTCTAATGCTTAATCGAGACATCTTTATTATTTTTAAACTACTACAAATCATCAAAATGTCTTTCATAAAGAAGCAACCGCTTAACTTAAAAAGGGGAGGAGGGGTATTTTGTTAATTTATCTGAACCAGAAATTTTTCCGCGCAAACGTCTAATTCCGGTTTTTTTTCGATGCTGTAAATTTTTTTTTTCAACATTTAACACTATAATGTATGGGGAAACTCTTGATTTAGATTTTTTTTTATCCAATTGGGGTTCGGAATATTTCCATTGCCCCCCTCACCCATCCCCCCCCCCCCCCCCCGATTTGAAGTCAAATGGGCGTTCCCGTAATGCTAGAACAGTTGTCCGCAAACTTTTCGGTTCTACGTACGTAATGAACATTTAAATGACATAGAGGTTACAAGTGTGAGCAAATCTTATGTACAGGTAATTAAACAAGGTGTATAGATGTGAACAAATGTAATGTGAAACCAATGTCCAGTACATTAAACTAATTCTAAACAAGTTTATTGTACATGGCGTTTGGTGTGAACACGGCCTTAGTGAAACGTAAAAATCTGTTTTTAATTTTGTTTATTATGATCAAAAGCTTGGTTATGGTAGAACAAATCAAGGTCAAAATGGTATGTTATTTTGCAGAGGTTTTTCATTCTCATTCATTTTTCTCTATACAGTGATTGTCAATCTATCATTTGTTGTGTTGTTCTCTAGATATATAACACTTATTGTCAATGCCGAAAATGACAACTCATAAGTATTTGACAACTTAAACCCCAATATTGAAACATGCTTATCAAATAATTAATTAAAACGCCAATACTAGCGTAATATTAAAAAAAACAATAATAGTTCAATAATAATATATAAGTTGGTACCTATCAGTAGTTAAGAAATTATTGTAAACAAATCAAACAAAACCACATCATTAAAACAAGGTCATGGGTTAAACATATCTATAATTACATCTGTTCATGTCTTTATAATAATGTTGAGGTGTTTTAATCAAGAACAGATGTAAATTGAGAAAAAATGGTGTCATGGAACAGCATTACCAAATAGCGTATTGCAATTTCGCTCGTGTGTAAACAACGATTGCCATTTCTGTTCAGTATACACCAGTTTACAAAAATAAACAAGTTGTTATTGCTCCTACATAACCTAGACTATGGTCAATCGTTCGAAGCTGCAAAATTGTCATTGCGAGTCGAAGTTACAAAATGGTGGTTCAAAAGACTAAACATTAAACGCTTCTTATTATCTATCAACAATATATAATTGTTACTTTTTATGTTTTATGTTCCGAATTATGTTCCGTATGATATCATTTATACTACATCTGGGGTTGAAGTCATAAAACTTTGCTCAGTGCTCGGAGCACAACAATCATGCTCGAAACATGAAATCAAGCATTTTGATTGGTTGATTCTCGAGCCTGAGTACAAAAATCGTGCTCGAAAGTTTTATGACCGTGAGGCCAGGTTTCTTAAAATATCACAAATTTACGATTTCGTATCGATACTTACACGAAAACATATGCATTAAAGTGATATAATAATTTAATTTAAACCTATCAAAAATTATAGCAATATTCACCTTTCAAACGTGATTTAGTTGGAAAAAACTCCAGGTGTCAAATCAGCTGATGATCATGAACACGCTGATGATCATGAACACGCTGATGATCATGAACACGTTCAACCTTCATAACAATAAAACGATATAGCCGATTTGATTCTGCATATTTTAATATACGGCGTAAAGTTTCGATTTCAATGCAAACACCGATATCCATGTTGTATTGATTTTTTGTATTTTTAACATATAATGTTAGTTATCGCCTGCTACATCAACCCGAACTTGCTCATGTACTTATAACAAAGAAGATGTGGTATGATTGCCAATGAGAAAACTATCCACAAAAGACAGAAATGACAGACATTAACAACTATAGGTCACCGTATGGCCTTCAACAATGAGCAAAGCCCATACCGCATAGTCAGCTATAATAGGCCCCGATAAGATAATGTAAACTAATTCAAACGAGAAAACTAACGGCCTTATTTATGTAAAAAAATGAACAATAAACAAATATTTAACACATAAACAAACGACAACCACAGAATTACAGGCTCCTGACGTGGGACAGGCACGTACATAAATAATGTGGCGGGGTTAAACATGTTAGCGGGATCCCAACCCTCCCACTTACGCTGTCTCATTTTTCGCGGAGGGAGGGGGTAAATAAGGGAAACACACTCCTATTATAAATGATTGACATCTTTAAAATTATCATATATCTCTGTAATATATAATCAGTTGAATACAGTTTTCTTTCTATCTGTATATTTTGCCTTCTCAAACGAACTACCTGTATATGTAAAGCAGTTTCAAATTTTATACCACCTCACTCCGTTCTTTTCTTTTGTAAATTTCGATAATATCATTTCTGGTCGTCGAGTGATCTTATGTCATGTGCTACTTATTAAACATTATTCAAAAGGAAATGTATAAATCTTTAAAAAAAAAAGTAGGATTAATAATTTTGTTAGCAAAAAAAGAGTTATGTCAAAGATACGATGAGTGCATATTATAGTATTAATGTATTGGATTTTTCATATTGTAACATGCCCGAGGTATTGATAATGGAAAATACGATGTTTTCAAATAACATACACAAATAAATTAACATAACAATGTGTCACTGAATTGTTATTTTCAAATAATGAAGTATTATAATCAATTTATTCTATTGAAATATCTATACCTCAAAAATGCTCCCTATTCGCAGAGTAAATATGCAAGTTTATAACACCACCTGTGATCGTTGCCCCAACACAATACATTAAACGGATTGCTGTCTCCCTTGTAGCTGTTGATATCATTTTCGAATTTATACTACTTATTAGTAAAAATATTGGATTTCGTGTGTTCTCGTTTTCTAAAACAGTTTTTAATTCATTGTTTATATTATCAGTGTTGGTGGCATTGTCAAAGCTGAGGTTCATTTACTATAACTGTATCAAAGCTGTGTTTAGGTCAATTTATTATTACGTTGACACCTTCCAATTCATTTGAGCTTTCTGTAATGGTGATTTTTAGATTAGATTTTGGATGCTTCAGTTTGCTGTTTGATGGACATAATGTTATAGTGTGTTAATGTGTTAATACTTTTCCAGCTTATCAATTAAGCTACCTCTGTTTCTAGATTCTCAGATTGAAGTTAGTGGCAATTGTTTTCCAGGTTGAATGATTCACCTTTTTACCGTAAAGTTCAGCAGTCACAGACATTGTTTTCATCATCATATCTACAGTTGGGTTTACTTTTGCGTTTACTTTTGCGTTTACCTCCGCATTAAAGCAAAACTGCGCGTCACCTAATTTCAGAAAAAGTCAACAGGCGTTGACTTTCGTGTTGATTTCCGCGTTAACGTTGGGAACAAAACGCGTCTTCTCTTTCCGTCAAAAGTAAACGCGCGTTAACACAGATTGTCATATCGTTTCATGGATACACGTGCACTTTCCTAAAATATCAAAAGAAAAGGTACATCAAAATTAAATAACCAACTGGTCATTTTTGGGGGATTTATTAACGATTACAGTTGATTAATTATGTTATTACACCTCTTCAACTAATTGAAACTTAATCAAAGTACAGCTATTTTTCTTCACAAATAATTAGTTCAAATATCACAAAAAATTGACAGTTTTCATATCTCACACTGGCTGACTCAGGATGACTCGTTAGACATAATTATTTGATCTCTTTAAAGCAAAACAAACCATATTTGTTTTCTTTATCAACTAAATCAATATAGCCACATAGTAAATCAGTTATATTTTGATGTCAGGATGCAGTGCACCATACAAATGATAGCCTTTGTGGAACACAATAACTGCAAAATTTTATTTCTTATCAATTAAGAAGGCAAGCATGTCCTCTTTTTAATCAAAATGTTGAATCATTAACATATTTCAGTATTTGTCACACCTGCGACTGACTCGAATAACAACATTATCTATTTCATATCAACCAAAACTGACCATATTTGCACTTTATTCTATAAATCTGATAGCATCATAGTAAATCAGTAATATTTATATGTAAGGATTCATTCTATAAAACAAATGATAGCAATATTGGAACATATTGAGTACAAATATCATTAGTTTTCATATCTCATACTGACTCTTATAAAAAAAATATTCATCATATCAACTAAAACTGATCATACTTACACATTAATAAGTAAGTATTATAGTCGTATAGTAAATAAGTACTATATTTATGTTGGGACAGATTTTATAACAAACATGACAGCAATATTGGAACACAATGACTACAATTATTTAGCCGCATTGTAAATCAGTAATATTTACATGTCAGGAGAGACTATATACAGTTGGTTGCAGACCAAGCATTACATGTAGACGGGCTTCAATATTGCTGTCATTTGTTTTATACAAAACATCCTGACATATATATTACCGAATTATTATGCAGATATTTAGATTTACATGACAAAATGCAAATATGGTCAGTTTAGGTTGATGCGGTCAAGTAATTTTGTTGTACAAGTCAGCCTAATGTATCAAAACTACTGTAATTTTGTTACGTATCAATAAATTGAATAAAAGGAGGACATGTTGGCACTCTTAATTTATGCGCAACACAATTGTGTAATTATTGTAATCCAATATTGCTGTCATTTGTATTATCATCTTGTAAATATTATAGTTGCATAATAAATCAGTAATAAGTTTATGACATGATGGATTGTATATGACAACGATAGCAATATTGGAACATAATGACTACAAAATATTATTCAAAATGTGGAATCGTGAATAAATTCAGTAGTTTTAATACCTCAGGATGCCTTGAATAACAAAATTATTTGACCACATAAATCAAAACTAACCATATTTGCTCTTAATAATGTAAATATAAATTGCCGCATAGTAAATCAGTAATATTTTCATTTAATGATTGGTTGTATAATACAAATGTTAGCAATATTGGAACATGATGACTACAATAATGACTACAAAACTTTGTTCGCATCAATGTATAGTGCCGACATGTCCTCGTTTATTCAAAATATTAATACTCTTCACAGCACACATATGTTGGTTGCCCTGGTAACAGGAGTGTTGAGAAAAATTCATTATTTGGAGTAGTTTTGTGAAAAGATGCGATTACATCTATTAAAAAGAAACACAAAAACAATAATAGTGTCAGTCTTGTTTAAGTAAAAAAAAATAAAAAAAATTATGGGGAATCTACCTTGAAAAATGTGGAATGAATTCTAAAAAAGGATCATTGTGCAATATTCCTCACAATACAATTAAATTAACGGTACCAATTTTCTTGCACCAGATGCGCATTTCGACAATACATGTCTCTTCAGTGATGCTCGTGGCCAAAATATTTGCAATCCAAAGCTTATATAAAAGATGAAGAGCTATAATCCAAAAGGTCCAAAAAGTACAGCCAAATCCGTGAAAGGAATCAGAGCTTTGCATGAGGGAGATACATTCCTTAATTTCTAATAATTTTTAATATTTTGTAACAGCAAATTTTAATAACACAATAAATCCGTATTTTCATGCCAGTACCGAAGTACTGGCTACTGGGCTGGTGATACCCTCGGGGACTAATAGTCCACCAGCAGAGGCATCGACCCAGTGGTAGTAATAAAATTAACGGTACCAATTTTCTTGCACCAGATGCGCATTTCGACAATACATGTCTCTTCAGTGATGCTCGTGGCCAAAATATTTGCAATCCAAAGCTTATATAAAAGATGAAAAGCTATAATCCAAAAGGTCCAAAAAGTACAGCCAAATCCGTGAAAGGAATCAGAGCTTTGCATGAGGGAGATACATTCCTTAATTTCTAATAATTTCTAATATTTTGTAACAGCAAATTTTAATAACACAATAAATCCGTATTTTCATGCCAGTACCGAAGTACTGGCTACTGGGCTGGTGATACCCTCGGGGACTAATAGTCCACCAGCAGAGGCATCGACCCAGTGGTAGTAATAAAATTAACGGTACCAATTTTCTTGCACCAGATGCGCATTTCGACAATACATGTCTCTTCAGTGATGCTCGTGGCCAAAATATTTGCAATCCAAAGCTTATATAAAAGATGAAGAGCTATAATCCAAAAGGTCCAAAAAGTACAGCCAAATCCGTGAAAGGAATCAGAGCTTTGCATGAGGGAGATACATTCCTTAATTTCTAATAATTTCTAATATTTTGTAACAGCAAATTTTAATAACACAATAAATCCGTATTTTCATGCCAGTACCGAAGTACTGGCTACTGGGCTGGTGATACCCTCGGGGACTAATAGTCCACCAGCAGAGGCATCGACCCAGTGGTAGTAATAAAATTAACGGTACCAATTTTCTTGCACCAGATGCGCATTTCGACAATACATGTCTCTTCAGTGATGCTCGTGGCCAAAATATTTGCAATCCAAAGCTTATATAAAAGATGAAGAGCTATAATCCAAAAGGTCCAAAAAGTACAGCCAAATCCGTGAAAGGAATCAGAGCTTTGCATGAGGGAGATACATTCCTTAATTTCTAATAATTTCTAATATTTTGTAACAGCAAATTTTAATAACACAATAAATCCGTATTTTCATGCCAGTACCGAAGTACTGGCTACTGGGCTGGTGATACCCTCGGGGACTAATAGTCCACCAGCAGAGGCATCGACCCAGTGGTAGTAATAAAATTAACGGTACCAATTTTCTTGCACCAGATGCGCATTTCGACAATACATGTCTCTTCAGTGATGCTCGTGGCCAAAATATTTGCAATCCAAAGCTTATATAAAAGATGAAGAGCTATAATCCAAAAGGTCCAAAAAGTACAGCCAAATCCGTGAAAGGAATCAGAGCTTTGCATGAGGGAGATACATTCCTTAATTTCTAATAATTTCTAATATTTTGTAACAGCAAATTTTAATAACACAATAAATCCGTATTTTCATGCCAGTACCGAAGTACTGGCTACTGGGCTGGTGATACCCTCGGGGACTAATAGTCCACCAGCAGAGGCATCGACCCAGTGGTAGTAATAAAATTAACGGTACCAATTTTCTTGCACCAGATGCGCATTTCGACAATACATGTCTCTTCAGTGATGCTCGTGGCCAAAATATTTGCAATCCAAAGCTTATATAAAAGATGAAGAGCTATAATCCAAAAGGTCCAAAAAGTACAGCCAAATCCGTGAAAGGAATCAGAGCTTTGCATGAGGGAGATACATTACTTAATTTCTAATAATTTCTAATATTTTGTAACAGCAAATTTTAATAACACAATAAATCCGTATTTTCATGCCAGTACCGAAGTACTGGCTACTGGGCTGGTGATACCCTCGGGGACTAATAGTCCACCAGCAGAGGCATCGACCCAGTGGTAGTAATAAAATTAACGGTACCAATTTTCTTGCACCAGATGCGCATTTCGACAATACATGTCTCTTCAGTGATGCTCGTGGCCAAAATATTTGCAATCCAAAACTTATATAAAAGATGAAGAGCTATAATCCAAAAGGTCCAAAAAGTACAGCCAAATCCGTGAAAGGAATCAGAGCTTTGCATGAGGGAGATACATTCCTTAATTTCTAATAATTTCTAATATTTTGTAACAGCAAATTTTAATAACACAATAAATCCGTATTTTCATGCCAGTACCGAAGTACTGGCTACTGGGCTGGTGATACCCTCGGGGACTAATAGTCCACCAGCAGAGGCATCGACCCAGTGGTAGTAATAAAATTAACGGTACCAATTTTCTTGCACCAGATGCGCATTTCGACAATACATGTCCCTTCAGTGATGCTCGTGGCCAAAATATTTGCAATCCAAAGCTTATATAAAAGATGAAGAGCTATAATCCAAAAGGTCCAAAAAGTACAGCCAAATCCGTGAAAGGAATCAGAGCTTTGCATGAGGGAGATACATTCCTTAATTTCTAATAATTTCTAATATTTTGTAACAGCAAATTTTAATAACACAATAAATCCGTATTTTCATGCCAGTACCGAAGTACTGGCTACTGGGCTGGTGATACCCTCGGGGACTAATAGTCCACCAGCAGAGGCATCGACCCAGTGGTAGTAATAAAATTAACGGTACCAATTTTCTTGCACCAGATGCGCATTTCGACAATACATGTCTCTTCAGTGATGCTCGTGGCCAAAATATTTGCAATCCAAAGCTTATATAAAAGATGAAGAGCTATAATCCAAAAGGTCCAAAAAGTACAGCCAAATCCGTGAAAGGAATCAGAGCTTTGCATGAGGGAGATACATTACTTAATTTCTAATAATTTCTAATATTTTGTAACAGCAAATTTTAATAACACAATAAATCCGTATTTTCATGCCAGTACCGAAGTACTGGCTACTGGGCTGGTGATACCCTCGGGGACTAATAGTCCACCAGCAGAGGCATCGACCCAGTGGTAGTAATAAAATTAACGGTACCAATTTTCTTGCACCAGATGCGCATTTCGACAATACATGTCTCTTCAGTGATGCTCGTGGCCAAAATATTTGCAATCCAAAGCTTATATAAAAGATGAAGAGCTATAATCCAAAAGGTCCAAAAAGTACAGCCAAATCCGTGAAAGGAATCAGAGCTTTGCATGAGGGAGATACATTCCTTAATTTCTAATAATTTCTAATATTTTGTAACAGCAAATTTTAATAACACAATAAATCCGTATTTTCATGCCAGTACCGAAGTACTGGCTACTGGGCTGGTGATACCCTCGGGGACTAATAGTCCACCAGCAGAGGCATCGAGCCAGTGGTAGTAATAAAATTAAGGTATCTCCCAGGAGGTCAAGTTTTTTTTTACCCAAAATCATATTTTTTCCTGTTTTTTTTTTAAATTAAGGAATGAATGTATTTTTTTGGTCCTGTTTATTCGAATAACATCAAACATGTGGTGCATACTTTACAGTTACCCACAAAGCCGGTTATTCAGTGCGCACCACATTTTGTATGTTATTTATGGTAATAAATATCTAAGGAACCTACGCAGACCTGTTCCAGTAACTGTCAGGACTGCTCTGTTAAATAGCAAACTTGTCGACATGTCTGTTCTGTCTGGTATGGTCAAGCAGACCTGTCAACAAGTCTGGTTGTGTCAAGCAGATCGGTTTACAGGTCTGGTCTGGTGAAGCAAACAGGTTTACAGGTCTGGTCTGGTCAAGGAGAATTGTCCACATGTCTGAATTGGTCAAACTGACCTATCCGCAGGACTGGTCTGGTCTAGCTGACCTGTGCCATGAACAGGTCTGCTTTAGGAAACTTGGCCTCAGGTCTTGTCTGCAGCAGTCCGAAACAAGCAGACCCGAGGATGGATATGGATAACGTTAACTTACAGGTCTGCTAAAATATTCCCAAGTTAACTTACAGAGCAGTCTTACGGACTGCTTTAAGTTAACTAGCGTACAGGTTAGGACCGCACACAGTTTTACATATAAAATCACTGAAGCATGAATGAAGCGGACTATCTCTCTAGGCATTCAGTGGGACCCCTTATATGAAAATTGTCTAGATGGTTTAGTTTCCCCCTGCTGTTCGTTGTAAGACACAATGTCACCCGATTAACATATTTTCCGCGGGTCCTCGTAGGAAAACAGAATTTTTTGGATATTTGGATAATCTCTAAATCTCCTCCCCGGCAAAAACGCAAACTAGAAATGTATCGGATGGATGGCAGGTACCGTCGGGTCGACGACTGCCTGTACCTGCCCTTGTTTGTTACGCATTTTGTTTGCTAAAGAACTCTTGGGTTAATTCTTTTAAGAGCTTCCTAGTTGACCTGTTGAGAGTTCTGTACTAGTCCAATTGATCCTGATTTTCAGCGATATTTCAAATTGTTCACCCTCATCCCAGCCTACCCCTATTGCAGGACCTTTTTAATTTTTTTTAATTTTTTTTTATAAATTCACATAAAAAATAATTTTCACGTAAATATTTACTCATCATCCTATAAGAGATTTCCAATAAAATGACCTTACTCGATATAACCGACCTAGCTCTACGTATTTCGTCCTATTGCATTGAAGCATGACTGAGTGGAGCAAACACTGCATGCATGTTTTCCTCTTTGAACACGCATTGTTGCTGGAATATGCTTTAAGTAAAAATCAACCACAACTATTTGTTTTAATCTTAAAATATTTTGTCTTTGAAATTTGAACGATTTTATCGACACAAATATTACAATGGAATAAGTAAGTTAGAAACGTGTAATCAAATACACCCATAATTTTTTGTCATTTCTCTTGACCCATATTTTAGTTCTTTTAAAATTATGAATTTTAAAATCTTCCAAGACAAAATTTAGCATGAAAATATTAAAATAATAAATCCCAAAGCGAGAAGGTTGCCTTTTAATAGTTTTTACAAGTGTTAACGTTTAAAGTAGATTCCAACACACCCGAATGCATAAGGTGTATTCAACTTTATTATTTTTTTTTCTATCATATAATTGAAGATAATTTGATGTGGGCAGCAATTCATATCATTGATACATTTATCAAAAAATACTTTTTCATCTTTACCTATACCTATGTATGGGAAGAGGTTTTTGTCCATATATACATAAACGTGCATTCGAGGATACAGGGGTAGAGTGCGTACTCCTCCTTTCGGTCGTTGAATAATTTTGAAAGTCTCACACAATATCTATACAAATGTTTAGCGTATAATCGTCCACATTATTTTTCGCATCGCTCCGCTTGTCAGTATAACTTTAATTATTGGGAACCACACACCCTTTCAAATATCTTTGATCAGGCCATACGTACAAATTGTATTGGACTTAAAAAAATGTGTGTCGTTCGACTTTGATAAATACGTTTTAAAAACAACAATGTATGAACAGTAGGCAAGACTACATACTGTTCTGGATTTTTTTCCGTGATTTAGGAGCTCATTAAACACAAAAATGTGATACTGACGTGTAATATAATGGACACATGAAAACTACAAATAATTTGCTATACTGTTATGACCACTAATGGTCCTACAGACACTCTCTGCTTTTGACATGACAAAAGGTCTTGCTTTTCCAGATTGTCTATGAATTTTGTATACTTAATTTGTGATTATGTACAAAAAACGAGGAGTAACATGATTGCCAATTAGACAACTCTTCACAAGAGACCAAATGGCACAGACATTTTAAGATCTATAGGCCATCGTACGGCTTTCAACAATGTGCAAAGCCCATACAGCATAGTCAGATATAAGAGGCCACAAAATGACAAATGTAAAACAACTAAACCGAGAAAACTAACAGTCAAATCAATGTTAAAAAAATGAACGAAACGCAACAACAAACAATAAGTATTGAATGACATGCTCCTAACTAAGGACAGGCACATCTATACTGGGTCATTGGTGTAACAGTACGACAAAATTGATCAATATTATAAACTTTATAATTATTCTTTATTTATTAGTTGTAGTTGTATTATCCACAAGATAGTGGATACTGATCGTTACATGGAGTTTATTTGGAAATACTAGAAATTGCTGTTTTTATTCTTCGTTTCAGTCTCACGAGACAATCCCTCTCTTACTGTTTTAATTGTGACATGATCATTTAATCAACATACTTTGATGATCTTTATTGGCTTTAACTTTGATATTTATAAAAACTATGTAGCATAGAGATGCATGCGTAACATAAGTTTTCGACTTCAATTGGCTAAAATATCAGATTGGAATTAAGCCTCAAGTAATAATAGCTACGACGAAGATGTCTCAAGCTATGTATAATACATGTTCTTAAGACGGAGATTTAGCCTCAATCTATATTACATATGCTGACGATGATAATGAGGAGGATACTAATGTATGTATTATATCCAGCGATAAATACAGTCATCGGACAAAAGTGAGTTCCCACTGAAAACAAAATGCCCTATCATTTCAACTAAAATCAATATTTTTCAAAAAATTATTACCAATTTTTAAATAATAGACACCATAAGATGCAGAAATGTCTGAAGTTTTATCCTGTATTACATACTATTATATAAGGATTAAGAAAGGATAATAATAAATGAATATACCTTTTTATACATTACCATACACTTCCCGTTGACGTACGTTTCCCCAGTTGAATAAAACATCGGAGATTGTAAATTAAGGAGATTAACTGCAGAAGGAGAGCACATTTGAAATGATGCTTAATAAAGTATGATGCAATCCCAGTTATCAACTTTAATAGAGACACAATCTGATTAACACTTTAAGTTCATTTTTTTGCTAATTTTCTAAAATTGTTAAAAAAATCTATCTAATAATAAATACCCACGGAAATTAACAATTACAAAACATTAAAAAACGAAAAGAAGAAGAGACATTAATCTGATAACGACAAACAAAAGCAATACAAATATCAAATAATTGATTCATTGAATTTTGCAAAGTGCATCGGAAATACAAAGTCATGGTCAAAACCATGAAAGACAACTCAAATGTATCGTATATCATATGTAAAGATACGTATATATACGTGGTCTTTTGACGGGTAATTTAATGCCGGAATCACAATAATAATGTGCTATACAAAAATCATGATTTATTTCGTTTTTCATCATCTTAGAAATATTTGATATTAATAAAATTAATTATGAATGAGTTTCATAGTTTATGAATTCTTAGTTAAAACTTGAGTAACACTTTTAACAAAATTTATTGGTTAGCAATAACCGGTCCCGTTACGTTCGTACGTCGAGTTAGGTACGTATGTCATTTTATTGGAAATCTCTATAATACCATAATATCAAAAAAGTATAACTATATTTGCTTTGCCATTTCAAGATTGAGTTTAAGAATGAATAAGAATAATAAACAGCTCATAATGAAGGAATGTTTTCCTTGATAGAAAGGATGTATGGTCAATTATCATCTACAGAATCAACATCTGACTCTTGTGGTTCTCTTTTTGTATTGTGTTGAATTGTACCAATTTATTGACTTTAATTAAAATATGGTCAGTAGACTAGCACAGGACCTACAATGTACATGTTACATTTATTGATTTTGTTCTCTTCTGAAATACGCATGAGATGTTAGACACTGATCATAAAGCAAACCTCAACTAATCGATCATTTCCTTTTTCAATTTTCTGATTGTATCTTCTTTATATTATGTATAAATAGGTAGGATCTAGTAGCTATAATTCCAAACTGTCAAAATCAAGTGGCACTTTGATTTTTAATCTTCCCTGATGGAATGACTTGTCAACGCATTTATTCTTTGACAATGCCTTAAATTGAAAAGTTACAGAAAAGAGTTTTTGTATGAGAGATTAAGTCTATTTTATGGCGTTTTCTAAGTTTGTACAAATGATTTGTTGCTTCTATGGCAACATTATCACTATCACTAATAATGCCTGGAATATTATTAATATTTCCCAAATACAAGCTGAAAACCTGCATAATGTAAACAATACTGTATACAGTCATTGCTAGATGTTTCGACGTTTATTAAACGAATAGGTAAACAGTTACACATATCAGTATTTTTGCAAATCGACTTCTTGTTTTCATGACAACACATTTTACAAATATTTCACAATTAAATAGATATTTTTTTTCAAATGATTATTTTTTTTTTCTAGTTTAACTTGTTTTTTTAATGATCATGAAAACAGGCTGACATTTATTCATAATCAGCACTTTTCTTCAGATAAGAGAAAATGTATGTGTTTCCTTCAAGTGGTAACACAATTATCGATATACTATACTAGCAAATATATATATATATATATATTCTGTGACTGTATCTTACATTAATTTGTAGGATCCTTTACTATAGATAATTTAGATGATCTGTAAAAATAACATCTCCATGCCTTATATATCATGTACTGTAGTACGACGCTAGATCAAAACTGTAGTGAAAAGGTAACACCCGGCCACAGCAAGCTTCATTTTATATGAAGCCCAGGTGGTCAAGAGATAAAGCGGTACGGCTACAGTGGAGGCGATTAGGTGTCACGATATTTCAGTAGCATGAGTTCGAATCCAGGCGAGGGAAGAACAAAGACAAATTTGCGAAAGCAAATTTACAGATCTAACATTGTTGGGTTGATGTTTCAACGAGTTGTTTATACATAATGTACACAGCCATGTATAACCATAACTGATGGTGATCCGATGGATACATCTGTTGTAGAGATGTCACTGGCTCAGACGTACTTATAAATATAATTATTTTTCTGTGACTGTATCTTACTGTAATTTGTATGATCTTTTACTATAGATGATTAAGTTGATCTGTAAAAAAAACCCATCTCCATGCCGATTAAAACTTACGTGGAAAGGTAACACCCGGCCACTGAAAGCTTCATTTTTATGAAGGCCAGGTGGTCGTGTGGTCTAGCGGGACGACTACAGTGCAGGTGACTTGGTGTCACGATATCTCAGTAGCATGGATTCGAATCCCGGCGAGGGAAGAACAACAAATATTTGCGAAAGCAAATTTACATATCCAACATTGTTGGGTTGATGTTTAGACGAGTTGTAAATAAATATATATATATAAACAAACGAGTTTAAATTGAAAACTACGTTCAAACCTATGTTTGTGTTGGATAAAAACCGCAATTCTTATACGTGTGCATGTAAAACAAATTTCGTTGTAGAAGGGTCTAAAAACAGCACAAACAACATTTTCCAAAAGACCAAAAAAGTGATAAATATATTTAAACAAAACGCATTTGACTAACAGGTCGAACAACTAATGTTCTTTAACCCGGCTGACTGCCTTTGGCGATTGCCAAATAAAATTGATCACAAGATGTAACAAAATGGATCTTAATATAAATGTAATACTAAACAGAAAAGAAAAAACTAACTTGTGGCCACGATGTATACAACAAACATACGGTGTCAATTATTTTTTTAGTACACCAGATCCGGATTTCGACAATAAATGTCTCTTAAGTGATGTTAGGGATCGAAACGGTATTTGGAAAGCCATATAAAAATACCCTCATTTTTAGAAAAAGTACCCTCATTTTAAGATAGACTTTTCAATTTTAAGAGTCAATATAGGATGAACGGATCATATAAGCCGGAGGGAAAATATGATACAAGCCCAAACGAAAAAATATAAACGAGTCTAAATTGAAAACTACGTTCAACCTTTGATTGCGTTGGATAAAAACCGCAATTGTTATACGTGTGCATGTAAAACAAATTTCGTTGTAGAAGGGTCTAAATACAGCACAAACAACATTTTCCAAAAGACCAAAAAAAGTGAAAAAGTATATGTAAACGAAACGCATTTGACTAACAGGTCGAACAACTGATGTTCTTAAACCCTGCTGACTGCCATTGGCGATTGCCAAATAAAATTGATCACGAGATGTAACAAAATGGATCGTAATATCAATTCAATACTAAACAGAAAACGATAAACTTGTGGCCAAGATGTTATGCCACAAACACAAGGTGTCAATATTTTTGTGTACATATATAAGTACGTCTGAGCCAGGCGATTTGGTGTCACGATATCTCAGTAGCATGGGTTCGAATCCCGGCGAGGGAAGAGCAAAAAATTTGCGAAAGCAAATTTACAGATCTAACATTGTTGGGTTGATGTTTAGACGAGTTGTATATATATATATATTATACAACTCGTCTAACATCAACCAAACAATGTAAGATCTGTAAATTTGCTTTCGCATTTTTTCTTTCTTCCCTCTCAAGGATTCGAACTCATGCTACAGAGATATTGTGAAACCAAATCGTCTGCATTATATCCGGCGCGCTAGACCACTCGATTACCTGGGCTGCATAAAAAATGAAGCTTTTGATGTCCGGATGTTACCTTTCGACGTCAGTTTTAATCTAGCGACATATTACAGTTCATGATATATAAGATATACATATTGAAAAGGTTTTTACATCATGTCATCCTAAACATACTAGAATCAATATACCATATAACCTAGCTAAATGCATATGTTCTATCATTTCAAATCCGGAATAATGAAGCTTTAAGTAGTGTTGTGTCGTTGTTCTCCTCTTATATTTAATGCGTTTCCCTCCGTTCTAGTTCGTTACCCCGATTTTGTTCTTTGTCCATGAATTTATGAGTTTGAACAGCGGTATACTACGGTTGCCTTTATTTAACAATATGGTTAACAATATACCATTTTTGACAGCACAAACGAAGGATGTTGAAATTACTTAATTCACACAAAGTAATTAAAACAAACAATAACCGAAACTATTAAAAAAAATGTTAACACGCGCAACATTCCAAACGGAAAATATTCAGCCAAAGGTACAAAAATGTGGACGTCCAAATTGTGAATCGTGTTTATACTTATCCGAAGGAACTGAATTTGTCTTTAAATCCGAACGTATTTTCAAAATCAACAGTTTCACTTGTGTATCGGAAAATCTCTGTACATCATCACTTGCAGGGGTTGTCAAGAAAATTAAATTGGGCAAACCGGCAACACCATTAGTAAACGAATGACAGCACACAGACAGCAAATTCGCATACCAAGCCTAGGTAAAATTCCAAATTATGACGATGCGATGGATCAAATCATCAAAAATTTCTTCATTTTCCCGTTTTATCAGTGTTCAGATAATACAACGGAAACGATGATAATTAATAAAGAAAATTATTTCATTAAGAAATACCGTCCGAAACTGAATAGATGAATTATAATCTAGAAGCTATTTCTTTTAGATTTTATACTTTCACTTTCATTTCATGTAGTTACTACGTTGTACTATATTATGACGTTCAGGACTAGCTAATAATGTCGCTCATAATCGTTGCCCCTGACGACATCGTTTAGAATATGTATAAAGTGCCTAGAAAATCAATCTAACGATGTTAGAGTAGATTGGATTCGTAACCTCCTCCCCTGCGCCGGACGCTTCATGTTAATATGAAGCCCAGGTGTTCGTGTGGTCTAGCGCACCTGTTACAGTGCAGGCGATTTGGTGTCATGATATCTCAGTAACATGGGTTCGAATCCCGGCGAGGTAAGAACCAAATATTTGCAAAAGCAAATTTACAGATCTAACATTGTTGGGTAAATGTTAAGACGAGTTGTATATATATATATCGCCTGCACTGTAGCCGTCCCGCTAGACCACACGACCACCTGGGCCGCATTAAAATGAAGCCTTTGGTGGCCGGGTGTTACCTTTCCATGTCAGTTTTAATCTAGCTTCGAACTACAGTACATGATATATAAGGCATGAAGATTTTATTCTTACAGATCAGCTAAGTTATCTATAGTAAAGGATCCTTCAAATTAATGTAAGATACAGTCACAGAAAATAATTATATGTGTAAGTACGTCTGAGCCAGTGACAACTCTTCAAGACATTTATCCATCGGATCACCAGCAGTGATGGTGATACATGGCTGTGTACATTATATATATGCAACTCGTCTAAACATCAACCCAACAATGTTAGAACTGTAAATTTGTTTTCGCAATTTTTTGGTTTTTCCCTCGCCGGGATTCGAACCCATGCTACTGAGATATCGTGACACAAAATCGCCTGCACTGTATATATATACATGTGTGTCTACAGTGAAACTTAATGAGTGTTTTAGTTTTCTACTTTTGTGCACATTTAAGAAACTTTTTTCAAAATTGTTTCAAACTTGTGTATCATCATGAAATTGTTTCCATAGCAACACAATTAAAACTAGTATACCGTTATATATGAATATGTTTAAAAATTTGGAGAAATACAATAATTTCTACAAATTGTACATTTATTTCTTTTTTCTGACTGCAGGATTTTTCAATTGTTTTGTTTCTGAATTTTGTTTCCCTTGTAATAAAAAATCGAAACATAATTCCTCATACTTTTTCTCATCATTGGTAAGATAAGACTGGTATTGATCAATTCATGGTTGACTTTAACTCAGGTGTTCGCAAAACATTATGGTGAGCATTCAAAAATTACCTCAAAAGGATATATTTTACATAATGAAAACCAAATCAAAAGTGGGTTTTATTTGATAATGATTGAAAATAAATATGAAAATATCAGGTAGTAAATTACATTAATAAGGACGAGCAGGACATTACGTCATGTGATGTTTTGATTTCTCATGTGATTGTCATGGTAAATATAGAACCGGAACCGCGTCTGTCAAACTCTGGCGGTAAACAACATACATGTTCGTGGAAAGATTTGCAAGTTGGGAAACATGGAGAACTTGGATCCTCCATAACCTGATTTAAATGAAGACGTGTTGTGTAGTTAGATGTGCTGGCCAGGTCCATGAACTGTGAGAAATGCTATAAATGGCTCCGATTATCTAATTTTAAAGATAAGGTGATTGATGGGATGGCTAGTTTTTTTAAATATCCAAGCAATGCTTGCCAACACATCAGTCTGGTAAAAACGGGGAAGACAAGCAACGACAAAGGCTTTGATATCAACTACAAAGTTTGTTTAGGTAATATACATAGAAAAGGAATTCAAATGGTGATTATTTCCGAGAGACAACAACATAACTATGACCAGGGGAAAAAATAAAGATAATCAATCTAAAAATACGTCATTCATACAAATTTTTCAGGGGCCCAATTGCAACTATAAAGCAGCTAATGAACTATCAAAACCCTTTTTTTGCTTGTTTTTACATGTTCCCATGTTGAGCAATCAGTAATATACATGTTTTTCTTTCTGTTCATTTTAATTTTTTGGGGTCCCCGCCGACTACGTACTTCATGTTTCAATTATTTTGATTTCTTTCAAAAAATCAGAGGCAAATATTTGGTAATAAAGAGCTAATGCTGACTCAAATACAAATACCCAGTGTAAATTGCAAGATAAAAACATTACATGTACTCTACATTGTCAGAAATATGAAATGCACTCACTGCGATTTTTTTTTTTCACAAATTATTACATTTGTTCTTCTTTTATTGTCCTTAAATAAAGGAAGGGTAAACATTTACAATGTGAAAATTGGACATAACCAAATATTGTAAACGTTTTATTTTTTGGAAACTAAATACTATTTCAATCTTTCATTTTTCAGCCATGATAAATGCAGGTATGGGACCCAGCCACGGGAACAACTTCCAGACAGGATGCAACATTTCTCCAGTAGATGCCTCTACATTACGTAAAAAAACAGAAGGAACTAGCCCCGGTTATTATAGAAGCAGCAAAAGCATCATGTAAAGAATCACAGAGAGTTGGAATGTTCAGAGTCCAGTGAATCAGAGGAAGCTTTGATGCTAGATGGCAGACGAGAGGTTATGTTTGGTCTTACAATAGTCACACAGGTAAATTATATGATCAGTTATTGTGATATGGAGTGTAGAGGGCTTCCATTTTATTGATCTAATATACATTAGGGTTTTAGCCTTTCGGGGTCAAAACAACCTCTGTGTTCAAGATCTTTGTGAACCTGGATATTACTTAAAGGTTATAATGAATAATATCCATTGTTTTCCTTTCTTTTTATATGACTGTTAATACCGTTATCAGTCGGTCCGTCCCCCAGTTCTTCGTCACCATGTCGGACAATAATCAAAACACACTTAAACCAACTCGCATAAACATTTTGTGAATTGTTTATATCTATTGACTTGAGCTGCATTTCATTTTTATATTGTCTTTAAAAAATTACGGTTGAATATTGGTATCAACCTGACCTTGTCGTTGTCGTCAGCGTCGTTCACAGACATTTGGTTTCAAGACAATATTTTAGTATATAGTTATCAAAGGTACCAGGATCATAATTTAATACGCCAGACGCGCGTTTCGTCTATAAAGACTCATCAGTGACGCTCAGATCAAAATAGTTGTAAAGCCAAACAAGTACAAAGTTGAAGAGCATTGATAACCCAAAATTCCAAAAAGTTATGCCAAATACGGCTACGGTACTCAATTCCAGGGATAAGAAAGTCCTTAATTTTTCGAAAAATTCAAAGTTTTGTAACAGGAAATTTATAAAATGACCACATAATTGATATTCATGTCATCATCGAAGTGCTGACTACTGGGCTGGTGATACCCTCGAGGACGAAACATTCACCAGGAGTGGCATCGACCCAGTGGTGTAAATAGTTTTTAAAGGTACCAAGATTATAATTTAATACGCCAGACGCGCGTTTCGTCTACATAAGACTCATCCGTGACGCTCATATCAAAAAGTTGTAAAGCCAAACGAATACAAAGTTGAAGAGCATTGAGAACCTAAAATTCCAAAAGGTTATGCCAAATACGACTAAGGTAATCAATTCCTCGGATAATAAAAAATCCTTAGTTTTTCGAAAAATTCAAAGTTTTGTAACTGGAAATTTATAAAAATGACCACATAATTGATATTCATGTCAATAGATAAGTGAATCGAAATCTATGAAATTTAATCACTAGGTTTATCACCACCAAAGGAAGGTTGGATTGGTCTTTGGGGTTGTGATCTTAGCAGTTTAGACATTAGGGGCCAAAATGGGGCCCAAATTAGCATTTGGATAGTTTCCAGACAATAACGTTTCGAATTGTACATGGATCTCTCTGAAATAATACCTCAAGTTTCAATACTAGAAAGGGATGGTTATGATTGGATTTTAGGGGTTATTATTAAATGAGTAATTATGGAATTATTGTTGCAATCTTCATTGGATATTGTTTTATTTTTAAGATTTCAAAAACTATAAAGGAAATTTCTTCAAATAGTTTTTTTTTTACAAAGACAAAATGGAGGATGGTCAATTTGCAACATCATGGTGTACTGCACAATAGCAAACAAAAAATGAACATAAATTCAAATCTTTAACCAATTCTAAGATTCTTTGATTACAGTTATTCTCTGTCAAAATAAAATTGAGAATGGAAATGGGGAATGTGTCAAAGAGACAACAACCCGACCAAATGAAAAATAACAGCAGATGGTCACCAACAGGTCTTCAATGTAGCGAGAAATTCCCGCACCCGGAGGCGTCCTTCAGCTGGCCCCTAAACAAATATATACTAGTCCAGTGATAATGAACTCCATACTAATTTCCGAATTGTACACAAGAAACTAAAATTAAAATAATACAAGACTAACAAAGGCCAGAGGCTCCTGACTTGGGACAGGCGCAAAAATGTGGCGGGGTTAAACATGTTTGTGAGATCTCAACCCTCCCCCTATACCTCTAACCAATGTAGAAAAGTAAACGCATAACAATACGCACTTTAAAATTCAGTTGAAGAGAAGTCCGAGTCTGATGTCAGAAGATGTAACCAAAGAAAATAAACAAAATGACAATAATACATAAATAACAACAGACTACTACCAGTTAACTGACATGCCAGCTCCAGACTTCAATTAAACTGACTGAAAGATTATGATTTCATCATATGAACAGCAGGCACAATCCTTCCCGTTAGGGGTTTAGTATCATACCATCATAACATATATGAGAAGAACATAACCCGTGTCATGCCAACAACTGTTTTTAGAATAAATGTGTTTAGTTCCGATGCAAAGACCTTATCAGTGAATCAATATTAACGCCAAAATATGCAATATTTAATGACTTGACAACAGTATCGTAATTATATCCCTTCTTAATAAGTCTATTCAAAGGTTTTGTAAGTTTCTGAGGTGAATACTGACACCTTTGTGCTTTATAAAGAATATTTCCATAAAAAATTGGATGTGAAATACCTAAACGTATTGAAAGTCTGCATGTTGAGCTATATTTACGAATGATGTCTTTATACCGATGATAAAATTTAGTAAATGTTTTGACTAGTTTGTGATATCGAAAACCCTGGTGTAATAATTTTTCAGTAATACATAAATTTCTCTCGTTAAAATCTAAAACATTGTTACATACACGAGCGAATCGTACAAGTTGAGATATATCAACACCGTAAGATGGTGACAAGGGAACGTCACCATCTAAAAACGGATAATTAACGATAGGTAATGAAAAATCATCCCTTTTATCATAAATTTTAGTATTCAGCTTTCCATTAGTGATATAGATATCAAGATCGGGAAAAGGGCAGTGGTCATTGTGAGTATTAGCTTTATTTAAAGTAAGTTCAACAGGATACATTTCATTAATATACATACTGAAGTCGTCATTATTGAGAGCCAACATATCATCCTAATATCTAAAAGTATTATAAATGTGTTTATCAGATGTTGTTTCGATGGGTCTTTGCTTATTTTTGTCATAAATTTGTTTATCAGATGTTGTTTCGATGGGTCTTTGGTTATTTTTGTCATAAATGAAAACCTATTATGTGTCAAATATTTAATTACAATCCAAATTCAGACCTGTATCACATGATCAAGCTCATATATCATGTTTCATGTTTGATTGGCGACGTAATTACTTTATAAATTTAAAATTTTAAGTTTTGAAAAGGGTGATTTTCTAGTTTTGTGAATTTCTTATAAAACTTAAGCTTTGGCGACTGGGAATTATCTATTAAAAATAAACTCCCCTTAGTTTTTTCGTAAGAATTGATGACATCTCATTGAGAATTTATTGTCACAAAACTGAACTTAAATGTATATTTTGAAAAAAATGACCGGTGTATCATGCACTCATGCCAGCTGTTTTTTTTTATTAAATCACAAATTATTTTCAATTTGGTATTTTCTTTTCCCTGAATACGTTAGCTGAAAATGAAATGATATAATATCGAGTCTACCTATTCTACATAGTATTTCAGGCTATGCAAATCTAATTTGAGGCAATACTGGGAAAGTTGTAGAATTTGACGTAAGAACCAGAAACTGTAGTATTTGCCAATATCACATAGGAAAAAAACGAACCAAAGGCACTTGAGTGAAATGTAAACTGAACAGGTATAGAATAATGATTAATTCATAGAAATTAAGGGACGGACCGTTCAACTGTAGTATATGTATAGGTCCTTTGTTATTTGTTCATATTTTCTAGACTCTACTTACAGGCCTACGAAGGGGCATTATGTTTTACGGTTTCTCTGTTCATATTTCCATAACCATCTGTCCCGCTTCAGGTTGAATGTTTTGGTCAAGGTAATTATTGATTAAATTGAAGTCCCATCAAATTGACACTTAGTACACATTCCTGTGATAATCATATTTCTAACCAAAATTTCATGATCCACTGAACATACATAAGCATATAGTGCGTGTGGGGAATCCGTAAAATATAGACACATTTTTGTTTTCTTTTAATGAGTTTTGCTCACACTTTACAGTGTATGGAAATTTCATATAATTTGGTATGATCAGACGAATTGTGCACATCCTGCTACACGCATGCAATTTGGCATAAACCTTCCTGAACTGTAACTCTTTTATTTCAGATAGGGAGGCATTTGAAAAAAAATGCCTCAGTTCCGGTAAAATCCAATATGGCGGACATCATACTTAAATCTGCCAAATATCGAAAGCTAGTATGTGAAAATATGTTATTATCATGCAACTATCATAATATTTGGTACAAACCTTTTTTAAGTACTACTTTTGGATAAAGTATATAGATTAGATGTCTTCAAAAATCCTACTTCCGGTAAAATCCAAATTGGTGGACATTGTACTAAAATAAGCTTATTTTGTATGGAGGGTAATTGAAATGTGTTTTAACGTATTGCTACTATCATTAAATTGTGCAGGAACCTTTCTTTGGTGCTTCTCATGAAAACAATGTATAAGACATATGTCTTTAAAACACCTTTTTTCGGACATACCCATAATTGAGGACATAGAAATATAATTTTTTTTATTTTAATATTTATTTCGTTTTCAAAATGTAGAGAAAATTTGTTTTTTGTGCTGGTTATTAAACTTTTGGCTTTAAGGTATCCTTAAACCCCCCCCCCCCCCATTTATATTCTGTTGTCAACATTTAAATACAAAGTTTACACTTCCAGTA
Organism: Mytilus galloprovincialis; assembly: GCF_965363235.1. Classification (NCBI taxonomy): domain Eukaryota; kingdom Metazoa; phylum Mollusca; class Bivalvia; order Mytilida; family Mytilidae; genus Mytilus; species Mytilus galloprovincialis. The sequence goes on from NC_134838.1 coordinate 26,042,570, forward strand.
AAAAAACAATAATGGCGTATATTTCAAAGATGAGTCATCAATCCATATCTTCGATGTAGAGATTTAGATAGATTGATAAAAACAAAATGGAATCGCTAAAGTACTAACACAGCTTTAGATTTACTACCATTTAGCCAAAATTACATGTTTATTCACAGTCACCACACCATGCAAACAAAACAGTTCACGGGAGACCCGATTTTCCACATTAACAACGAACGCTACATCCTTTCTTCATCCGCAATGTGCAAGCTTCTGACAAAATGATGAGGTCTCAGAAAGAGTGTTCAAAAGTGATCCTCTTTGTCCCTTTGTCATTCATACGCGACTGGAATAGGTAGCATAATAGCTAATTCCAAGCTCGTCCCTCTAAACACCTCCCTTAGTATATTGCACGTTTTACATGCTGGAAAAGACTAGACCAAGTTGAGGTAATAGCCTCAATTAGCCTTCCCTTTTGCGCAAATACTAGTAGTTATTTTCATGCTTCCATGTTTACCCCATCTGATAAGTTTGTACGATCTTACAATAAAACTCCGGTGATTAAGGCTGATCAATCATCATTATTTATATTAAAGTCACATCTTTAAAAATGCCATCAATGTCTCCCACAGACCTTTTTTTTCTTTTTCAAGCGAACAGACAACCGTATCAAAACCGGTAAAGGCATGGATCACATTAAGTGTGTGTGATCACTCATTGTCTAGAGCATTTGAAAGGCAATTGATAGATATTTATCAAAAGCTATTTGCCCTCCCAAACACAATCCATAGTTCGTCTACCCTTATGTCATGGAATAGAGAAACAGTATTGACAGCATCATCAGTAACGACTGTTCCAATCATGACTCGTTTAAGTTCGTGTTTCACTGCACCAAACACATGCACCATGATTCTAGTGTCAGCATCTTAAAGTGAAAATGGTACTTAACTTGAACTACATCACGTGGTGCATAATATAGAATATCCTAAGCATCTGTTACCACAACTATAATTCCATACGCACGTAAGACATCATCCACTCTTGTTACAGTTTCAAGGTATTTTTTAGGTAAGGACATAATACTCAATAAGCATACTCCTTAGGAAACACCTTGAAATTGTAATAACAGTGGATGTAGTCTCGAAATGAACAAAGAGATAACACATAGAGTGCCGTATACGGTGCAGGAAATGCTTACCCATTCGGAGCACCTGATTTCACTCCCGGTGTTTAGTGGAGTTTGTGTTGTTTCTTAATTATTATTTATAACTGTTGATGTAAATGTCCTTTGGTTTTGTGAGTCTTTGTTTACTCCTTGGTTTTGATTGTTATTGTCCACGTACATAGACAATAATGGTAGTTTGAAGAAAGATACAAGTAGCAAGAGCTACATTTAGGTGAAAGGGAATACACTGACTAATACGGGGTCAAAACAAATTCCTCAAAATTTTCTGAGAGAGATAACGACAATAAGAAAGAACTTTTTACTTTTCATTCACAGCAGCTTACTAAATAAAATTTTGAGGAAAAGGTAGTTGTAGCAATAAATGCTCAGGATGTTCAGTGTTTCCACCACATGATGATGTTTTAATTTTAGCACTATGTATACATGAAAAGGCTGATACTAGAATCAAGATGCATGTGTCTAATGCAGTGAAACACACACTTAACTGAGTCATGACTCGAAAAGTCGATACTGTCATTGGTGTTTCGCTATTATGTGACATAGGGGCAGATGAACTTTGGCTTGCATTTGGAAGTGGGAACAGCTTTAGATATATATATATATATATATATATATATATATATATATATATATATATATATATATATATATATATATATATATATATATCAATTATTGGCGTAAAAGTCAGCATTTCGTGCGTAAAAATGACCACCAAAGTAGGCACGGGGTTTAACTATGCATTTCCCTGCATACTTAAACTGTAGCGATATATTTCTCTATGAAAAACTTATTTGTTCATTGAATTACGGTATTTATCTTAAAGGCTTTTACATTATCTTCCACATGCACCAAAAATTAGCTCAATTGCGTTTATTTTCGTGAAATGTCGACACTTCGAAATTTCAAGACGTATATATGATGACTTATGCGCTTGCTTCAAACATATAACTTAAGAGTGCACGGTCTTTAATCATATATTTCTCATTTAAACTGATATATATATTGCTTTTTATTTATGAAATAGATAAAGTGTAAAATACCTTAATTTTTGGTTAAATTATATAAAGCCAACTTTCTTAGTTAAAAAGATATATTTAATAAACCGATATATACGCCTCGTTAAAAGGGTTTTCTTTTCTAGCAATGAATCTCACGTGATTAAATACGTCACATGTAATGTGAAGGACATTTGATATCATGTACAGTCTGTAGAAAATGGAAGTTATATATTTTGAGATTTACACTATATTACGAGTTTATCAAGGTATGAAAATTCCAAATAGGATTTTATTTGTATTATTTGTTTATTGTCAGTATAATAGATATAATAGATAGGTATTAAATGCATTTAGTTGTTATTTTTGGCTAGATGAGCTCTTGACCTACTTAACGTAATAAATAACAATAGCTTATTTACATTTAAATTTATCACAGACCCTGGCGGATCTAGAAATTTTCATAAAGTAGGGGCCCTCTCTAGTCAACTTTCAATGATTCCACAGTGGCGGATTCAAAAGCGGTAAGATTTTGTGTTCCCTATATAATCCCCCCTTTTTTGTCCTGGGTTGGGAACCCCTTTTTAAAATGGTTTGATCCGCCTGTGTTCCCTTAATATTTAACCACTTTTCAGAAATAGAACCCTGCGCCCCCTTAAATCTACCTCTGGGCTCTGGGTTATATCTCCAATTGAGGTCATATTAGAGAAATCAGGTGTACAAACACCAAAGTAGGCACGGGGTTTAAGTATGCATTTCCCTCTATACATAAACTGTAACGATATATTTTTATATATGTATTGCTTTTTATTTATGAAATAGATAAAGTGTAAGATACCTTAATTTTTTGTTTAAATTAAGTAAAACCAACTTTCTTAGTTTAAAAAGATATATTTAATAAACCGATATACGCCTCGTTAAAAGTTTTTTTTTATAGCAATGAATCTCACGTGATTAAATACGTTATTACAATGATTTTTATAGTTGTTACAATAATGAAACAATAATGACACAAATCATAAACATGAATTTAACTATTTCTTAGATGTTAATCTACAACCAGATCAGAGCCATATACATAAAAAGGCACAACAATATATTTATTAGCTAGATGAGCTGTTGACCTACTTAACGTAATAAATAACAATAGCTTATTTAGATTTAAATTTATCACAGACCCTGGCGGATCTAGAAATTTTCATAAAGTAGGGGCCCTCTCTAGTCATTATTCAGTGATTCCACAGTGGCGGATTCAAAAGCGGTAAGATTGTGTGTTCCCTATATAATCCCCCCTTTTTTGTCCTGGGTTAGGAACCCCTTTTTAAAATGGCTTGATCCGCCTGTGTTTCCTTTATATTCAACCAATTTTTCAGAAATAGTTCCCTGCACCCCCTTAAATCTACCTCTGGGCTCTGGGTTATATCTCCAATTGAGGTCATATTAGAGAAATCAGGTGTACAAACACCAAAGTAGGCACGGGGTTTAAGTATGCATTTCCCCTCTATACATAAACTGTAACGATATATAATTATATATATATTGCTTTTTATTTATGAAATAGATAAAGTGTAAGATACCTTAATGTTTTGTTTAAATTAAGTAAAACCAACTTTCTTAGTTTAAAAAGATATATTTAATAAACCGATATACGCCTCGTTAAAAGGTTTTTTTATACGCCCGTCAAAATTTTGACGGGACGTATTATGGTATACAAATGTCTGGTGTCCGTCCGTCTGTCCGTCCGTCTGTCCGTCTGTCCGGCGTAAACATGTCGCACCGTAACTTGAGAACGACTTATCCAAATTTCATGAAACTTAATATAGTTGTTTCTTATGATGGTCAAATGATCTGTATACTTTTTGGTGAAAATAAGATTTAAACTTTTTGAGTTACGGCACTTTGTAACTAAAACAGGGGTGTGCTTTTTTTCACATGTCGCACCGTATCTCAAAAACGTTTCTTGATTATTGCTTAAAACTTTACACACTTCTTAGTTATATTAATCTTAATATCTGTATACTTTTTGGTGATGATTCAAAATTTCTTTTTTGAGTTTTTGAGTATTTTGTTAAAAGGGGGAGGGTTTTTTTACATGTCGCACCGTATCTCAAAAACGATTTATGATTATTGCTTAAAACTTTACACACTTCTTTGTTATATTAATCTAAAGATCTGTATACTTTTTGGTGATGACTCAAAATTTTATTTTTGAGTTATTGAGTATTTTGTTAAAAAGGGGAGGGTTTTTTTTACATGTCGCACCGTAGCTCAAAAACAATTTATGATTATTGCTTGAAACTGTACACACTTCTTTGTTATACTAATTTAAAGATCTGTATACTTTTTGGTTTGATTCAAAATTTTATTTTAGTGATATTTGTAAAATAAAACAGGGTGGGAAAGGGGGGGGGTTCACATGTCCCGCCGTGTCTCAAAAACAATAAATGGTTATTGTTTAAAACTTCCTCAGAAACTATTTATGGTTATTGCATAAAACTTCCACACAAGACGTCGGGCGTAAGCTGTTTATTTTTTTATAGCAATGAATCTCACGTGCTTAAATACGTTATTACAATGATTTTTATAATTGTTACAATAATGAAACAATAATGACACAAATCATAAACATGAATTTAACTATTTCTTAGATGTTAATCTACAACGAGCCATATACATAAAAAGGCACAACAATATATTTATTAGCTAGATGAGCTGTTGACCTACTTAATGTAATAAATAACAATAGCTTATTTAGATTTAAATTTATCACAGACCCGGGCGGATCTAGAAATTTTCATAAAGTAGGGGCCCTCTCTAGTCATTCTTCAGTGATTCCACAGTGGCGGATTCAAAAGCGGTAAGATTTTGTGTTCCCTATATAATCCCCCCTTTTTGTCCTGGGTTAGGAACCCCTTTTTCAAATGGGTTGATCCGTCTGTGTTCCCTTTATATTCCACCAATTGTTCAGAAATAACACCCTGCTCCCCCTTAAATCCACCTCTGGGCTCTGGGTTATATCTCCAATTGAGGTCATATTAATGCAGTTTTCATCACTTATTTTTCAAGATTCATCATAACACAAGTTCTTTATCTAATAATGTATATGGCTGAATCCGCCCCTGTAGAAATTATCTTTCTGAAACACAAAATGCATTTAACTTTTACACATCTAGTGTATGACAGATCTTAAAACTTTTCCAACTGAAGCCAAAAGCCAGAAAACTTTTTATTCTCATAGTGGTGTGAACATGATTGTTGTTCCCATAATACTTGTTCCCCCTGGAACAAGTCTTTGAATGGTAATAAGTTCTTTGGAACAAACATAACATAATTTTATTTCCACCTTCTTAAGATATTTTCCTGGAACTAAAATGTTATATGGTTTCATAATATCTGTTCTTTTAGAGAGAGTGTCATTTGATTTTTTATACTTGATCACACCTTAGTTGATATTCACCTCACATTTCATTTACCTGGACATGAAGTACATACAAAGAACATGAAGAGTGGGCAAGAAAAGGGGAACGTGAACCCTGGAACACATATTTTTTTTTTAAATCTCCGGACTGACTTTAAATTTAGTCCCTGTTTATTTTTTAATAGACTGTGAGAGAAATCAGGTGTACAAACAAGAAACACGAGGCCGGGATAAGGTACCGGTACTTCATGTATCTCTAACAAATGTAAAATTCAAAAAAAATATTATAACACAAAAAAAAAATTATAAAAAGAGATACTGAAATGTTTTATTTAGTGTATAAAGTGTTTTTTCAAAACTAATATATTTTCTCGTTTCAGCTGAAAGTACCTCTCTAATAACTGTTTATGTGCTGCTTAAAAATATATTGCAGCACTTCACAGTTGCTTGAAAGGTTGAAAATGTCATCATGCAGAAATTAGAGCAGATTCCTCAGATTAAAATCATTGAAAATGGATAGATGCACTGGTCCTGGTGGTATACATCGATACAATTAATCTTAATTACATTTGGAATGAAAATTGTCTTCTTTTTTGTTTTTTTGCACGATAAAACCAATATTTAAAGTGAGTCACTCGTTAAAAGTAATGTTTATCCCATTCTTAAACCAATGCATGTATATCATCAACTTAGTCTTCTGTGCATTTCTAATGCAAAATAAGGCAAAATGTTTGGTCCGATTTGATTCTGTTATTACAAACTTTTTAAACAAATTACTTCCCTTTGTTAATCTGAGACTGGTTCCATACCGGACAATTTGGCTTTTGCCAATGCAAAGTATAATGGATTGAAAATGATGTATCGGCGGTTAAACTAATTTTGTATGAAAAATAATTTCTGATGTCGTAAGTATTTATCTAAACAACAAGAGGGACGAAAGATACCAAAGGGACAGTCAAACTCATAAATCTAAAACAAACTGACAACGCCATGGCTAAAAGTGAAAAAGACAAACAGAAAAACAATAGTACACATGACACAACATAGAAAACTAAAGAATAAACAACACGAACCCCACCAAAAACTAGGGGTGATCTCAGGTGCTCCGGAAGGGTAAGCAGATCCTGCTCCACATGTGGCACCCGTTGTGTTGCTTATGTGATTACAAATCCGGTAAATAGTCTAATTCGGTAGGTCACATTCATGAAAGGGTTATTCCATAACGGTCAACCAACTCGTGATGGCGTCCATAAAATTTACGTAGGGATGATTTCAACTTCACCATTTGGAACTCTTGGTTTAATAGCTTCCTTGTGAGCAGTAACCCTCTATCAAGAAAATCATGATAGGAAATGCAAGCACGGGAATATCGTTTCAATTGGGAGATATATACCCCGTATGCAGGTGCTGCTGGAATGTTGCTACTTAGAAATGGAAAGTTCACAATTGGAAAGCTGAAATCATCTCTTTTGTCGTAAAGTTTTGTTTTCAACCGACCCTCATTGTCAATTTCTAGATGTAAGTCAAGATATGAAGCCGACTTAACTGTATCTGTAGTATCCTTTATCTCAAATTCGATGGGATAGATGCGTTCCACATAGTCACCAAATTTTGAATTGTTTAGTGAAAAAACGTCATCTTTATAGCGGAAAGTAGAGTTAAAGGATATTGCTAACTTCTTATCTTTCTTCCTAAGAAGTTCCTGCATGAAGTCAGCTTCATAATAATAAAGAAACAAGTCGGCAAGTAGAGGGACACAGTTTGTTCCCATTGGGATGCCGACAGTCTGTTGAAAAACACGTAATCCAAACGTTACAAATATGTTGTCAATCAAGAAATCAAGCATCTTGATAATATAGGTTTCAGAGAATTTTTTGTCTGAATCAGAGTGATTCTTTACAAAGTATGATTTATCCCTCCCTAAGACAAGATACTTGTATCTACGTTGGCCATTCTTTTTTATGAAGCAAAGTAATACCAACTCTTTCGTCTTTTAGTTTGGAATGTGGAATACTTGTGTAAAGAGTAGAAAAGTCAAATGTTTTAACACTGTTACAAGATGAAAGAGAGTTAGATTGTATGTACTCTAAAAGATCTTTGGAATTTTTAAGTATCCACATCTGATTCACGCCACCTCTAGAATAGGCAGTTTCACAATAACTTTAAAGCCCATCTTTGATTGCTGATAAAATAGATGTTAATAATTTAGAAAGAGGTTTCGTGGAGCACTTGGAAGTTTTTAACAATAATTTCTGATGTCGTAAGTATGTATCTAAACAACAAATTAATGTAATTAAAAGATTTCAAAATCTATGATTACGCACAGGTAAATTTGCTGTTCCTGCTAGCTCTCCATTGTAATAAAAAAAAAATGAATGTCCCTCATAATGGAGACAACTAAAAAAAAGGTATCTAATTACAGGGTCGGGAATTGGCAAATGGACTATAATAATGCTTTTTTTCTGTTTATCATGTTTGTGGCTTTGATCTTGTTGTACGTGGTTTAACATGATGATGATGGAAGTGTTTAACGACATTGACTGGATATACATCCCGCGGGCAATTGGTGAGCTTTAGATATTTTCTGCAGTTGGTATCACAAGGATTTGTATAGTAAGACTTACTATACAAATCCTTGGTAATCAGCAACAGGTTGAAGGCCGCTATTTTGGTGCGCGGCCATCTTGGTTATGCTGAGTTATTTTTGGTTTGTTTACTCTTTTGATGTTTCTTTTGTACTTCACAACGGCTACTTTCAGGCCCAGGTTGGTTAGCTTGATAGCCCGCTAACAACGATGATGGCGTACTAGTCTACGAGTTTCTGACGTAGTAATAACGATGACAGGTAGCATAATCAGTACCAAAGTCGTGAGACAGTTAAATGAATGTCCATTATTCAACACCTCGGTTACAGCTCTCGAGCGTTTGTCGTCATAACACTCCCCCATCAAAAATGAATTTTGGAGTGTATGCTGACGCGGGTTGGTTTCTGTCATCGAAAGAAGTTAGTCGTTAATACATCTAATAATAAAAATTCCTAATTTTTGAAGCAAGAATAAAACTAAAATTTTCATCGCACGAAATTGAAATAAAATATAGTGTACGAAAATCCATACAAATAAAATATTAAATAACGATATGTTTTGTTTCTATTAAGTTAATGAAATTAAATGAATAGACAACTTTCGAGTTCGATGCATTTCCGTCAAAAACTCTAGTTTTAGTGAACGTCATTTGTGCGTTAAGGGGCGTCGTCACTTCCATTCCAATATTGAACGAGTGGTTGGAAAACTATACTTCTATATTGTACGAATTATTCGGCAAATTGAATTCTCAAAATTGACAATCAGCACTACTGTCATTCGGAATTGTTATTAAGTACCTATATAACAAGCATTATTTCTAGTTTATCCTGCATAATGACGATCACTAAGACGCTTGATGAACGTTAATAGTGCAGGGATACAGGCGATCCCCTCTATCTGGTAAATGACGTCATAAAGGCGCGTATAATTGACGAGTTTTTTTCCGGTGACGGATGAACTCGAAAGTGGTCTATTGAATTAAAATTTCCAAACTATATATGTAGATTTCTCATATTTCTCGACTGTCTTCAATTATTACAAACAAAACGAAAAATGTTTATTTAGCGGGTTTTTTCTAAAACAATATATCTTCATTGTTTTTTGATATTTCAAAAGACATCTTATTTTGTTTGTTTGCCAAGTTTACTTGTATGCGGTTAGTACCATCACTAATAACTCCTAACTATCAAAGACCAAATGACCTAATAAACAACAACAAATGGAAATTTTTAACGACCTTGACTGGCTAGGCAAAATAAACCTGATAATTGGTATTCAATATATATAATCCTAGGTCATGCCTGACATATTTCACAAAAACGGCCGATGAAAACTTCGATAACTCCTTAAATGTTAAAATGTTAAAATGATTTTATCAAAACAAAAATTATTAGATGAAGAGTTATATTATCTATCGAATGCATACCTTCACAACACACTAAAACATATATTTCATGTCCTGAGTGCAGTTTGTATGTCCTGCGTGCACTCAGGACGTCCTGAGCGGTGTTTAGACGTACCGGTGTCTTTTGTTTAAGTGTTTCATTTTTTTACATTGTCATTTTGGTGCCTTTCTTAGCTGACTATGCGTTATGGGCTTTGCTAATTGTTGAAGGCCGTACGGTGACCTAAAGTTGTTAATTTCAGTGTCATTTTGGTTTCTTGTGGAGAGTTGTCTCATTGCATGGCAATCATACCACATTTTCTTTTATGTTTGTAAAAGTTAACGCACGACAAATGATGAGAATTATTCACCTAGCCCTGGTGTCAGGTGAGCTAAAACATTTGCATTCAAGTATGACTACATATTTTGGAATCAAAACCAGGACACTATTGACTATTGGGCGCGGTTTTTATATAATTATCCTTAAAAGTGTTTTGTGTATGTTCAGTGGAAAATATTACAGAGTAATGAAATGGAGTTTTGAAAACGATCTGTAAAATGTCGAAACATATACAAGAAAAACATACAATCTTCACGCTATACAATAATTTCTACGGAATTGGCTTGTACAATTTCTTTCGACAGGCTTGTAAAATTCTTCTTTACCAGTCAACAGAATTATAATATACAGTGTTAATTTCCATTGTTTAACGCAAGCGTACATTGTAGATAAATAAATTAAATTGTAGTGACCTGGGGTCGTGTCATCGAAGGTGTCTTAGGACTAAGACATGTCCCAAGACCATCGTAGGAGATTTTTTTGCTCTTAGCCATGTTATTGAAACGATCTTATTTTAAGAGATGTCCTAATGGTGGTCCCAACTTTAGGAGTACTACTAAGGTCTTAAGGACATTTTCACTTTAAGGATAACTTTATGAAGTCTTAGCATATAAAATTAAAGAACCTTAGTGAGCACGCTCACATACCCCACGTCCCCACATTGTCACTGGAGAAATTGAATAAGTGTAAGAAAACAAAATTGTATAAGAAAAAATAATGACTAATAATTTCCTGTCAATATGCACATCTACATACAGTGAAACCTGGGTAAACCGAACCCTGATAAAACCGAATTTCAGTTTAAACCGAACAATTTTCAAAGTCCCACACAATTTCCCTATTAATTAACGTTAATCTAACCTGAAAAAACCGAACCCTGTCAACACCGAATTCCGAACGCTTTTTGAAGGCTCGTTAGTAAATTTGTATCTAAAAATTACCTGTCAAAATCGATCAATACCAATCAAAACAATAAAATATAATTAATTATTTGCATGATTTAATTAAACAAACACAGGGTGGCAGAGTATCCACGAAGGTATTTGAGGTTTAATGAACTTGTGAGTTGTTATTACAAACTAATTAGCATGTCTGTGTGTATGTATAAAGTGATTTTTTCGTAAAGAAACGTTAAACTGGTCAGTTACCCCCATCGCCGATAATGACAAGAAAGGAACTTTCCCTCAGATCAATTAAATGAACCTTACTCAAATAATTACGGCCACAAAATCGAAACTGCCATTCTGTAGCTAAACTGTTTAATTAAATAATAGTTTGAAAGCCTTTTACCGGATTAAGAAGTCGTGCAACACAACAAGGTCAATGGATTTCGATTGCTGGATTCCCATTAGAGGCCCTATATATTTGATTCGAATGCTCCCGAAGACTTCCGTTAGTTATTTAGCAACGATAAAGTCCGAGAATAAACTGGACCCCTGCTGTTGTTTCACTGTTATCGTGTGCCGAAGTATCAATCAGCGGGTGACCAGTTTAGTCCGACAACTCGTGTGTACAATGACATTCCCGATTCAACTACGGAATCGTCATATGACAGTGACTGTGAATCTGAATTGGTCAGTGAATTAACGGATGAGATTATAATTATAAAAAGCAAAATCGCTCCACGTCGGACATCTCCCAACGACGAGCGTGATTGACGGAGTGGCGTTTGTTTATCAACAAAAATGTAGCAATAGTTATCAAAGGTACCAGGATTATAATTTTGTACGCCAGACGCGCGTTTCGTCTACATAAGACTCATCAGTGACGCTCATATCAAAATATTATATAGCAAAACGTCTATCTTTTATCTTCTTTTATTTTCACATTTACATCTAAATCAACACAAAAATAAACTGTCGGCTGTTGTGTCACAATGTAGTATGTCCTTATTATCTACAAAATTTCATGAAATACTGTTGTGTGGTTTCAGAGGAGTTGAGATGACAAACTGTTGCAGAAGTACATTGAAACAAATAAGTTCAAAGGGGCCTAACTCCTAGAAAAAAAATGAATCGTAATTTCCTGTCAATATGCACATCTACGTAGTATGTCCTTATTATCTACAAAGTTTCATGAAATTTTGTTGTGTGGTTTCAGAGGAGTTGAGATGACAAATTGTTGAAGTAGTACCTTAAAGCAAAAAAATTCAAAGAGGCCTAACTCCTATAAAAAAAATTGAATCACAATTTCCTGTCGATATGCACATCTACATAGTATGTACTTATTATCTAAAAAGGTTTCATGAAATTCTGTTGTGTAGTTTCAGAGGAATTGCGATGACAAACTGTTGCAGTAGTACATTTAAGTAAATAAGTTCAAAGGGGCGTAACTCCTAGAAAAAAAATTGAATCGTAATTTCCTGACGATATGCACATCTAATAGTATGTCCTTATTATCTAAAAAGGTTTCATGAAATTCTGTAGTGTAGTTTTAGAGGAGTTGCGATGACAAACTGTTGCAGTAGTACATTGAAGCAAATAAGTTCAATGGGGCGTAACTCCTAGAAAAAAATTGAATCGTAATTTCCTGACGATATGCACAACTACATAATATGTCCTTTTCATCTAAAAAGGTTTCATGACATTCTGTTGTTTGGTTTGAGAGGAGTTGCGATGACAAGAAACAGGACTGACGGACGGACTGATGGACTGACGGACGGACGGACGGGTCAAAAACATTATACCCTCCGCAACTTCGTTGCGTGGGGTATAAAAATGAATCCTGCAATTAGCCAACTATTGTACAAATAACAGGTACATACAAATAAATATTTGCTTTTTTGTACTTGTCCTGTTACCCCAATTCCACGTTGAGCAAGCAGTAATATGAACATTTCTGTTTCCAAACCAGTTCATTTTGGGGTCCTCTTCGCTGTCCGTGTTTCAACGATGTCGATTTTGTGAAATTAGAGACAATGATTTTGATTTTATAACTAAAGTTTCAAGTGTTGGGAGTAATTTCAGGATTCCTCTTATATGCGTTGCGGAATATATCGACTGTATACCTTTTGTTCCTCTGTTAAAAAGCTTTCGAATGAGATATAGGGTATATCTATAATTAGAGCTAAAAGGTCGCAGCAGTTCATTCCATTTTTCAAATTATTCATTTCATTATTCAAAATTTCTTATTTTTCTTAATTTTCACGCGTATTTTGGCATTTAGGTCCTCCGTAACCCCTCTAATAGTCAATGCTGCACATATCGTTTATACTCAGTTTATTCCATTACCAATAAGCTCTCATTTGGTGTATTAATTTTGTCTTGATTAGGGGCAAACGGCTTGCAACAATCCATTCCGTTATTCAAAATAAGCTATTTCTTAATGTTCAAACGTATTTCGATATTTTGTTCCTTCTGTACTCCTCTAATATGCGTTGCAGAACATATCGTTTATCCTCAGTTTATTCCTCTATCAATAAGCTTTAATTTGTATACAGTTTGCCTTGATTAAAGGCCTAGGCCTTGCATCAGTCCATTTCATTATTTAAAATAAGCTATTTCTTAATGTTCGAGCGTATTTCGATGTTTAGATCCTTCATTACTCCTCTAATATGTGTTGCTGAACATATCGACTATTTATCTTGTTTTCCTCTCTTAATAAGCTTTCAAATGAGGTAAAAGGTATATCAATAATTATGGGCTAAATGGTGGCAGCAGTCCATTCCATAAATCAAGTGTATTTCGATGTTTAGGTCCTTCGTTACTCTTCTAAAATGCGGCGGAACTTATCAACTATATATATTTTGTTTCTCTCTTAATAAGCTTTCGAATGAGGTTGAAGGTATATCTATAATTAGGGGCTAAAGTCTCGCAACAGTCCATTCTATTATTCAAAATATTCATTTTATTATTCAAAATTGGCTATTTCTAAATTTTCACGCGTATTTTGGCATTTAGGTACTCCGTAACCCCTTATGGTCAGTACGGCACATATCGTTTCAACTAAAATTATTCATCTATCAATAAGCTTTAATTTAGTGTATTAGTTTTGCCTACATTAGGGACTAACGGCTTGCAGCAGTTCATTCCGTTATTCAAAATAAGCTATTTCTTAATGTTCAAGCGTATTTCGATGTTTAATTCCTTCGTTACTCCTCTAATATGCGTTACTGAACATATCTACTATATATTTTTTTTCATCTATTCATCAGCTTTTGAATGAAGTATAATGTATATCTATAATAAGGGACTAAAGGGTTGCACCAGTCCATTCCATTATTCAAAATATCCATTTCGTTAATCAAGATTGGCTATTTCTTAATTTTCACGCGTATTTTTGAAATTAGGTCCTCCGTAACCTCTGTAATGGTCATTACAGCACATATTGTTTAAACTAAATTTATTCCTCTATCAATAAGCTTTAATTTTGTGTATTAACTTTGCCTTGATAAGGGGCTAACGGCTTGCAGCAGTCCATTCCATTATTCAAAATAAGCTATTTCTTAATGTTCAAACGTATTTTGCCGTTTTAAGGTTCTTCGTTATTCCTCTTATATACGTTGCAGAACATATCCACTATATATTTTTTTTTCCTCTCTTAATAAGCTTTCGAATGAGAAATAAGGTATATCTATCATAAGGTACTAAATGGTCGCAGCAGTGTATTTCATTATTTAAAATATCCATTCAATATACAAAATTCGCTAATTCTTAGTTTTCAAGCATATTTTGGCATTTAGGTCCTCCATAACCCCTGTAATGGTCATTGCTGCACATATCGTTTATCCTCAGTTTATTCAATTATCAATTATCTTTAATTTGGGGTATTTTTTTTGCCTTGAATAGGCTCTGACGGCTTATAGCAATCTATTCCGTTATTCTAAATAAGCTATTTCTCAATGTTCAAGCGTATTTCGAGGTAAAGTTCCTTCTTTATTCCTCGAATATGCGATACGGAATATATCGACTGTATACCTTTTGTTCCTCTGCTAAAAAGCTTTCGAATGAGATATAATGTATATCTATAATTAGAGCTAAAAGATCGCACCAGTCCGTTCCATTATTGCAATCATTCATTTTGTTATTTAAAATTTCTTATTTGTCTTAATTTTCAGGCGTATTTTAGCATTTAGGTCCCCCACAACCCCTTTAATAGTCAATGCTGCACATATCGTTTATACTCAGTTTATTCCATTACCAATAAGTTCTCATTTGGTGTATTTATTTTGCCTTGATTATAGGCTAACGGCTTGCAACAGTCCATTCCGTTATTCAAAAAAAGCTATTTTTTTTTATGTTCAAGCGTATTTCGATGTTTAGGTCCTTCGTTACTCTTCTAATATGCGTTGCGGAACTCATCAACTGTATATATTTTGTTTCTCTCTTTATAAGCTTTCGAATGTGGTTGAAGGTATTTCTATAATTAGGGACTAAAGTCTTGCAACAGTCCATTCCATAATTCAAAATATCCATTTCATTATTCAAATTGGCGATTTCTACATTTTCACGCGTATTTTGTCATTTAGGTACTCCGTAACCACTCTAATTGTCAGTACGGCACATACAGTTTAAACTAAATTAATTCCTCTATCAATAAGATTTAATTCCGTGTATCAATTTTGCCGAAATTAGGAGCAAACGGCTTTCAGCAGTCCATTCCGTTATTCAAAATAAGCTATTTTTTAATGTTCAAGCGTATTTCGCTGTTTAATTCCTTCGTTACTCCTCTAATATGCGTTGCTGAAAATATCGACTATATACCTTTTGTTCATCTCTTAATAGGTTTTCGAATTGAGTATAATGTATATCTATGATTAGGGACCAAAGTCTCGCAACAGTCCATTCCATTATTCAAAATATCCATTTCATAATTCAAGATTGGCTATTTCTTAATTTTCACGCGTATTTTGGACATTAGGTTCTCCGTAACCCCTCTAATGGTCATTACGGCACATATCATTGATACTCATGTTATTCCTCTATCAAAAAGCTTTAATTTGTTGCATTAATTTTTCCTTGATAAGGGGCTAACGGCTTGCAGCAGTCCATTCCGTTATTCAAAATAAGCTATTTCTTCATGTTCAAGCGTATTCCGATGTTTAGTTCCTTCGTTACTCCTCTAATATGCGTTGCAGAACATATCGTTTATAATCAGTTAATTGTTTTATCAATAAGCTTTAATTTGGTGTATACTTGCTGCATTGATTACAGTCTGAGGGCTTGCAGCAATCCATTTCATTATTCAAAATAATCTATTTCTTAATGTTCAAGCGTATTTCGATGTTGAGATCCTTCGTTACACCTCTAATATGTGTTGCAGAACATATCGACTATATATCTTTCTTTCCTCTCTTAATAAGCTTTCGAATGAGGTATAAGGTATATTTATACTTCAGGCTAATTGGTGGCAGCAGTCCATCCCATAAATCAATATCCATTTCATATTCAAGATTGGCTATTTCTTGATTTTCTTATGGCCATTGTCGCACATATCGTTTATACTCCGCTTATTCCTCTACCAATAAGCTTTAATTTGGTGTATAAATTTTGCCTTGATTAAGGGCTAATGACTTGCAGCAGTCCTTTCCATTATATCAAAATAAACTATTTTTTTATGTTCAAGCGTATTTCGATGTTTAGGTCCTTCGTTACTCTTCTAATATGCGTTGCGGAACTTATCAACTATATATATTTTGTTTCTCTCTTAATAAGCTTTCGATTGTGGTTGAAGGTATTTCTATAATTAGGGGCTAAAGTCTCGCAACAGTCCATTCCACTATTCAAAATATCCATTTCATTATTCAAAATTGGCGATTTCTACATTTTCACGACTATTTTGGCATTTAGGTACTCCGTAACCACTCTAATGGTCAGTACGGCACATATTATTTAAACTAAATTTAATCCTCTATCAAAAAGGCTTCAATACCGTGTATTAATTTTGCCAAAATAAGGGGCTAACGGCTTACAGCAGTCCATTCCGTTATTCAAAATAAGCTATTTCTTAATGTTCAAACGTATTTTGATGTTTAATTCCTTCGTTACTCCTCTAATATGCGTTGCTGAACATATCGACTATATACCTTTTGTTCATCTCTAAATAAGCTTTCGAATATATTATAATGTATATTTATGATTAGGGACTAAAGTCTCGCAAAGTCCATTCCATTATTCAAAATATCCATTTCATAATTCAAGATTGGCCATTTCCTAATTTTCACGCGTATTTTTGACATTAGGTCCTCCGTAACTCCTCTAATGGTCATTACGGCACATATCATTAATACTCATTTTATTCCTCTATCAATAAGCTTTAATTTGTTGTATTAATTATTCCTTGATAAGGGGCTAACGGCTTGCAACATTCCATTCCGTTATTCAAAATAAGCTATTTCTTAATGTTCAAGCGTATTCCGATGTTTAGTTCCTTCGTTACTCCTCTAATATGCGTTGCTGAAAACATCGACTATATACCTTTTGTTCATCTCTTAATAAGCTTTCGAATGAAGTATAATGTATATCTATAAGTAGGGACTAAACGGTCGCACCAGTCCATTCCATTATTCAAAATATCCATTTCCTTATTCAAGATTAGCTATTTCTTAATTTTCACGCGTATTTTGGACATTAGGTCCTCTGTAACCCCTCTAATGGTCATAACGACACATATCATTAATGCCTGATATTCATATGATGAAAACATAATCTTTTTATCAGTTTAATTTAGGTGCGGAGCTGGCATGTCAGTGAACTGCTAGTAGTCTGCTGTTATTTATGTATTATTGTCATTTTATTTATTTTCTTTTGTTTCATCTTCTGACATCGGACTCGGACTTCTCTTGAACTGAATTTTAATGTGCGCATTTTTATGCGTTTACTTTTCTACATTGGCTAGAGGTATAGGGGGAGGGTTGAGATCTCATAAACATGTTTAACCCCGCTGCAATTTTGCGCCTGTCTCAAGTCAGGAGCCTCTTGCCTTTGTTAGTCTTGTATGATTTTTTATTTTAGTTTCTTGTGTATAATTCGGAGTTTAGTATGACGCCCATTATCACTGTACCAGTATACATATGTTTTAAGGGGCCAGCTGAAGGACGCCTACGGGTACGGGAGTTTCTCGCTCCAATGAAGACCCATTGGTGGATTTCAGCTGTTGTCTGCTCTATGGTCGGGTTGTTGTCGCTTTGACACATTCCCCATTTCCTTTCTTAATTTTATCAATTGATTCCTCTATCAATAAGCTTTAATTTCGTGTATTAATTTTGCCTTGATAAGGGGCTAAAGGCTTGCAGCAGTCAATTCCTTTATCTAAAATAAGCTATTTCTTAATGTTCAAACGCATTTCGATGTTTAGTTCCTTCGTTACTCCTCTAATATGCGTTGCAGAACATATCGTTTATACTCAGTTAATTATTCTATCAGTAAGCTTTAATTTGGTGTATACTTGTTGCATTGATTACAGACTGAGGGCTTGCAGCAATTCATTTCATTATTCAAAATAAGCTATTTCTTAATGTTCAAGCGTATTTCGATGTTGAGATCCTTCGTTACTCCTCTAATATGTGTTGCAAAACATATCGACTATATATTTTTCTTTCCTCTCTTAATAAGCTTTCGAATGAGGTATAAGGTATATCTATAATTAAGGGCTAAAGGGTGGCAGCAGTCCATTGCATAAATCAATATCCATTTCGTATTCAAAATTGGCTATTTCTTGATTTTTTTATGGCCATTGTCGCACATATCGTTTATACTCCGCTTATTCCTCTACCAATAAGCTTTAATTTGGTGTATAAATTTTGACTTGATTAAGGGCTAATGGCTTGCACCAGTCCTTTCCATTTTTCAAAATAAACTATTTTTTCATGTTCAAGCGTATTTCGATGTTTAGGTCCTTCGTTACTCTTCTAATATGCGTTGCGGAACTTATCAACTATATATATTTTGTTTCTCTCTTAATACGCTTTCGATTGTGGTTGAAGGTATTTCTATAATTAGGGGCTAAAGTCTCGCAACAGTCCATTTCATTATTCAAAAAATCCATTTCATTTTTCAAAATTGGCGATTTCTACATTTTCACGCGTATTTTGGCATTTAGGTACTCCGAAACCACTCTAATTGTCAGTACGGAACATATAGTTTAAACTAAATTAATTCCTCTATCAATAAGTTTTAATTCCGTGTATTAATTTTGCCAAGATTAGGGGCTAACGGTTTTCAGCAGTCCATACCGTTATTCAAAATAAGCTATTTCTTCATGTTCAAGCGTATTCCGATGTTTAGTTCCTTCGTTACTCCTCTAATATGCGTTGCTGATAATATCGACTATATACCTTTTGTTCATCTCTTAATAAGCTTTCGAATGAAGTATAATGTATATCTATAAGTAGGGACTAAATGGTCGCACCAGTCCATTCCATTATTCAAAATATCCATTTCATTATTCAAGATTGGCTATTTCTTAATTTTCACGCGTATTTTGGACATTAGGTCCTCCGTAACCCCTCTAATGGTCATTACGACACATATCATTAATGCCTGATATTTATATGATGAAAACATAATCTTTTTATCAGTTTAATTTAGGTGCGGAGCTGGCATGTCAGTGAACTGCTAGTAGTCTGCTGTTATTTATGTATTATTGTCATTTTATTTATTTTCTTTTGTTTCATCTTCTGACATCGGACTCGGACTTAACTTGAACTGAATTTTAATGTGCGTATTTTTATGAGTTAACTTTTCTACATTGGCTAGAGGTATAGGGGGAGGGTTGAGATCTCATAAACATGTTTAACCCCGCCGCAATTTTGCGCCTGTCTCAAGTCAGGAGCCTCTGGCCTTTGTTAGTCTTGTATGATTTTTTATTTTAGTTTCTTGTATATAATTCGGAGTTTTGTATGACGTCCATTATCACTGTACTAGTATACATATGTTTAAAAGGGCCAGCTGGAGGACGCCTACGGGTACGGGAGTTTCTCGCTCCAATGGAGACCCATTGGTGGATTTCGGCTGTTGTCTGCTCTATGGTCGGGTTGTTGTCGCTTTGACACATTTCCCATTTCCTTTCTAAATTTTATCAATTGATTCCTCTATCAATAAGCATTAATTTCGTGTATTAATTTTGCCTTGATTAAGGGCTAATGACTTGCAGCAGTCCTTTCCATTATTCAAAATAAACTATTTTTTTATGTTCAAGCGTATTTCGATGTTTAGGTCCTTCGTTACTCTTCTAATATGCGTTGCGGAACTTATCAACTATATATGTTTTGTTTCTCTCTTAATAAGCTTTCGATTGTGGTTGAAGGTATTTCTATAATTAGGGGCTAAAGTCTTGCAACCGTCCATTCATTCCATTATTCAAAATATCCATTTCATTATTCAAAATTGGCGATTTCTACATTTTCACGCGTATTTTGGCATTTAGGTACTCCGTAACCACTCTAATGGTCAGTACGGCACATATCGTTTAAACTAAATTAATTCCTCTATCAATAAGTTTTAATTCCGTGTATTAATTTTGCCAAGATTAGGGGCTAACGGTTTTCAGCAGTCCATACCGTTATTCAAAATAAGCTATTTCTTCATGTTCAAGCGTATTTCGATGTTTAGTTCCTTCGTTACTCCTCTAATATGCGTTCCTGAAAATATCGACTATATACCTTTTGTTCATCTCTTAATAAGCTTTCGAATGAAGTATAATGTATATCTATAAGTAGGGACTAAATGGTCGCACCAGTCCATTCCATTATTCAAAATATCCATTTCATTATTCAAGATTGGCTATTTCTTAATTTTCACGCGTATTTTGGACATTAGGTCCTCCGTAACCCCTCTAATGGTCATTACGACACATATCATTAATGCCTGATATTTATATGATGAAAACATAATCTTTTTATCAGTTTAATTGAGGTGCGGAGCTGACATGTCAGTTAACTGCTAGTAGTCTGCTGTTATTTATGTATTATTGTCATTTTATTTATTTTCTTTTGTTTCATCTTCTGACATCGGACTCGGACTTCTCTTGAACTGAATTTTAATGTGCGTATTTTTATGCGTTAACTTTTCTACATTAGCTAGAGGTATAGGGGGAGGGTTGAGATCTCATAAACATGTTTAACCCCGCCCCAATTTTGCGCCTGTCTCAAGTCAGGAGCCTCTGGCCTTTGTTAGTCTTGTATGATTTTTGTCTTAGTTTCTTGTGTATAATTCGGAGTTTTGTATGACGTCCATTATCACTGTACTAGTATACATATGTTTAAAGGGGCTAGCTGGAGGACGCCTACGGGTAAGGGAGTTTCTCGCTCCAATGAAGACCCATTGGTGGATTTCGGCTGTTGTCTGCTCTATGGTCGGGTTGTTGTCGCTTTGACACATTTCCCATTTCCCTTCTAAATTTTATCAATTGATTCCTCTATCAATAAGCTTTAATTTCGTGTATTAATTTTGCCTTGATTAAGGGCTAATGACTTGCAGCAGTCCTTTCCATTATTCAAAATAAACTATTTTTTTTTATGTTCAAGCGTATTTCGATGTTTAGGTCCTTCGTTACTCTTCTAATATGCGTTGCGGAACTTATCAACTATATATATTTTGTTTCTCTCTTAATAAGCTTTCGATTGTGATTGAAGGTATTTCTATAATAAAGGGCTAAAGTCTCGCAACAGTCCATTCCATTATTCAAAATATCCATTTCATTATTCAAAATTGGCTATTTCTACATTTTCACGCGTATTTTGGCATTTAGGTACTCCGTAACCACTCTAATGGTCAGTACGGCACATATCGTTATATATATACAAGTCTATATATATATTCTTTTATATGTTATCTCATCCGAAATTTTGAATTTTATGCATTTTTAATGCATTTTTTATTTTATGTATACTATTTTTTTAACTTTTCTGTAACCTTTGTACTTGCATGGTTTTATGAGAATAAACTATCTATCTATCTATCTTTAAACTAAATTAATTCCTCTATCAATAAGCTTTAATTCCGTGTATTAATTTTGCCAAGATTAGGGGCTAACGGCTTTCAGCAGTCCATACCGTTATTCAAAATAAGCTATTTCTTAATGTTCAAGCGTATTCCGATGTTTAGTTCCTTCGTTACTCCTCTAATATGCGTTGCTGAAAATATCGACTATATACCTTTTGTTCATCTCTTAATAAGCTTTCGAATGAAGTATAATGTATATCTATAAAAAGGGACTAAATGGTCGCACCAGTCCATTCCATTATTCAAAATATCCATTTCATTATTCAAGATTGGCTATTTTTTAATTTTCACGAGTATTTTGGACATTAGGTCCTCCGTAACCCCTCTAATGGTCATTACGACACATATCATTAATGCCTGATATTTATATGATGAAAACATAATCTTTTTATCAGTTTAATTGAGGTGCGGAGCTGGCATGTCAGTTAACTGCTAGTAGTCTGCTGTTATTTATGTATTATTGTCATTTTATTTATTTTCTTTTGTTTCATCTTCTGACATCGGACTCGGACTTCTCTTGAACTGAATTTTAATGTGCGTATTTTTATGAGTTAACTTTTCTACATTGGCTAGAGGTATAGGGGGAGGTTTGAGATTTCATAAACATGTTTAACCCCGCCGCAATTTTGCGCCCGTCTCAAGTCAGGAGCCTCTGGCCTTTGTTAGTCTTGTATGATTTTTTATTTTAGTTTCTTGTGTATAATTCGGAGTTTTGTATGACGTCCATTATCACTGTACTAGTATACATATGTTTAAAGAGGCCAGCTGGAGGACGCCTACGGGTAAGGGAGTTTCCCACTCCAATGAAGACCCATTGGTGGATTTCGGCTGTTGTCTGCTCTATGGTCGGGTTGTTGTCGCTTTGACACATTTCCCATTTCCCTTCTAAATTTTATCAATTGATTCCTCTATCAATAAGCTTTAATTTCGTGTATTAATTTTGCCTTGATTAAGGGCTAATGACTTGCACCAGTCCTTTCCATTATTCAAAATAAACTATTTTTTTATGTTCAAGCGTATTTCGATGTTTAGGTCCTTCGTTACTCTTCTAATATGCGTTGCGGAACTTATCAACTATATATATTTTGTTTCTCTCTTAATAAGCTTTCAATTGTGGTTGAAGGTATTTCTATAATTAGGGGCTAAAGTCTCGCAACAGTCCATTCCATTATTCAAAATATCCATTTCATTATTCAAAATTGGCGATTTCTACATTTTCACGCGTATTTTGGCATTTAGGTACTCCGTACCACTCTAATGGTCAGTACGGCACATATCATTTAAACTAAATTTATTCCCCTATCTATAGGCTTCAATTCCGTGTATTAATTTTGCCAAAATAAGGTGCTAACGGCTTACAGCAGTCCATTCCGTTATTCAAAATAAGCTATTTCTTAATGTTCAAGCGTATTTTGATGTTTAATTCCTTCGTTACTCCTCTTATATGCGTTGCTGAACATATCGACTATATACCTTTTGTTCATCTCTAAATAAGCTTTCGAATGTAGTATAATGTATATTTATGATTAGGGACTAAAGTCTCGTAAAGTCCATTCCATTATTCAAAATATCCATTTCATAATTCAAGATTGGCTATTTCCTAATTTCACGCGTATTTTGGACATTAGGTCCTCCGTAACTCCTCTAATGGTCATTACGGCACATATCATTAATACTCATTTTATTCCTCTATCAATAAGCTTTAATTTGTTGCATTAATTTTTCCTTGAAAAGGGGCTAACGGCTTGCAGCAGTCCATTCCGTTATTCAAAATAAGCTATTTCTTAACGTTCAAGCGTATTCCGATGTTTAGTCCCTTCGTTACTCCTCTAATATGCGTTGCTGAAAATATCGACTATATACCTTTTGTTCATCTCTTCATAAGCTTTCGAATGAAGTATAATGTATATCTATAATTAGGGATTAAAGGGTCGCACCAGTCCATTCCATTTTTCAAAATATCCATTTCATTATTCAAGATTGGCTATTTCTTAATTTTCACACGTATTTTGGACATTAGGTCCTCCGTAACCCCTCTAATGGTCATTACGGCACATATCATTAATGCCTGATATTCATATGATGAAAACATAATCTTTTAATCAGTTTGATTGAGGTCCGGAGCTGGCATGTCAGTTAACTGCTAGTAGTCTGCTGTTATTTATGTATCATAATTGTCATTTTATCTATTTTCTTTTGTTTCATGTTCTGACATTGGACTCGGACTTCTCTTGAACTGAATTTTGATGTGCGTATTGTTATGCGTTAACTTTTTTACATTGGCTAGAGGTATAGGGGGAGGGTTGAGATCTCACAAACATGTTTAATTCCGCATCAATTTTGCGCCTGTCTCAAGTCAGGAGCCTCTGGCCTTTATTAGTCTTGTATATGCTTTTTAATTTTAGTTTCTTGTGTATAATTCGGAGTTTAGTTTGACGTCCATTATCACTGTACTAGTATACATATTTTTAAGGGGCCAGCTGAAGGACGCCTACGGGTACGGGAGTTTCTCGCTACATTGAAGATTCATTGGTGGACTTCGGCTGTTGTCTGCTCTATGGTCGGGTTGTTGTCGCTTTGACACATTCCCCATTTCCTTTCTAAATTTTATGAATTTATTCCTCTATCAATAAGCTTTAACGTCGTGTATTAATTTTGCCTTGATTAGGGACTAAAGGCTTGCAGCAGTCCATTCCTTTATTCAAAATAACTATTTCTTAATGTTCAAGCGTATTTCGATGTTAAGTTCCTATGTCATCCCTTAATATGCGTTGCGGATCAAATTGACTTGATAACTTTAGTTCCTCTCTTAATAAGCTTTCGAATGAGGTATAAGGTATATTAATAATTAGAGACTAAAGGGTCACAGCAGTCCATTTTATTATTCAAAATATCCATTTCATTATTCAAAATTGGCTATTTCTTAATTTTCACGGATTTGAAGGGTTTTTCAGGCCCGTGCCCCCACTCTTATCGAGATATATATATATATAGTGAAGCGCCGTAAACACACACAGAGTTGAGTTTTTCAAATGCAAATAATGAAGTTTAAAGATCTTATATATGTGGTATTTTACTTTATTTCTTTAAAGACTGCCAGGTATATTACTGTAAATTCTTAAATTATTGCGAGGTTTTTAATTATTGCGAAAATTGCGACAGAGTTGTAAACGCAATAATAATATTCGTAAAAGTTAAAAATCGCATTTAAGTCTAAAATGACAAAATCGCAATAATAAATGCACGCAATGATTTCTGAATCTACAGTAAGTAGTTATATAAAATCCATAGTCCAAGTTTAAACCATTTTCACTCATCACACCATTTGTTAATAAACAAATTGTTAAAACCCAAAAGTTTTGTGTTGTTAGATTGCTGTCTCGTCGATGTATACTCACACCACCTATTATTCAGATCTCTAAGAGATATAAATATGCTAAAAGGTCATGTGTGTGAGAAGTCACCTTAAAACAAATGTCTAAATAAGAAATGCATGCATCTATTTGTTTTAATTATATTATAATTGTGCAGATCAGAAGATCTTTCTATATAATGATATTTCCCAGTTCAAAGTCTTTTATTAAAACCATATATTTAACACCAAAACGAAATTGTTCTCCAAATTAATACTCAGATACATGTACAAACACTTTGGTTTGTTTTGAGACTAAGAAGGAGCGGGAAATGTAACTGTAAGCTATACATTATAAATCAGCATGTGTTAACCCAACTAACATGTTTATTTAGATAGTGTCCAAAATTGTTAAATGATGATAGGGCGAATGAAGCGGGAAATATAACTGTAAGCTATTATACATAACATGCTGATTACGCATTTCTCACGGATATTTGATACAGGGAAGGTCGTTGTTTTATCATCTCTACCACAAGTACACATTCCATCCTCTAGTTTCCGCTGCAATTTATAATTAATCTGACAGTGCTCGACATCATTCTAAAGTATTTTGCTTCACCGATAAAGGATTAGATATAAAAAAGAATCAAAAAATTATTAATATGATACTTTAAATTGCAACAGTCTTTTTTTAACTATTTTTAAACATCGACCATCTTTTCATTTATAAAAGGAACCATGTATATTGAAAAAAGGGAATATGTTAGTTTGTTCCAGGGCGTTTTATCCTTCGATTTGGAAAACAAATGTTTGTTCCGAGCAAACATAACTATACCCCCTTGAAAAAATGAATGTTGGGGCTAAACAAATATTTGGTTTTCATTTAGAAAAAAAAAAAAATTATGAAATTCATTTCATGATTCAAAATAAGCTATTTTATAATTTTTACCCGTATTTCGATTTTTAGGTACTTCATTACTCCTCTAATATGCGTTGCGGAACATATTTATTGATCATCTTTTAATAGGCTTTCGAATGAGGTAAAAGGTATATTTGTATTTGGGGGCTGAAGTGTTGCAGCAATCTAATCCATTATTCAAAATATCCATTCCATTGTTCAAAATTGGCTATTTCTTAATTTTCACGCGTATTTTGGCATTTTGGTCCTATGTAACCGTCTTGAACGTAATTGTGGGTTTTCTATCAATAGCTTTCACATGGTGTATTTAAAGTTTTTCTTATTTAGGGACTGAGTTACTGCCTCTAAATAAAGTTTTATTACTGACGAGTCACAGCAATTCATTCTTTTCTTAAAAAGAACTATGTCTTAATTTTTATATAAAAAAGAAGATGTGGTATGATTTCTAATGAGACAACGGTCCATAAGAGTTTTAAATGACACATAATATGCATTATGTATTTTTCGACATGTTAGATCCTCCGTTTCTCCTCTAATATGCGTTGCGGAACATACTAACTACATATATTTTGTTCTTCTATTGATAGGCTTTCGAATGAGGTATCATGTAAATATATAAGTATGGGTTGAAGGGTCGCAGCAATCCCTTGCATCATTCAAAATTGGCTATTTCTTAATCTTCACGGTTATTTTGGCATTTATGTCCTCCGTAATCTCGATCTCTCTGATGGACATTGCGGCACATATTATTTATAACCTAAACCATTTTGTTTCTCGATCAATGAACTTTCAAATGGTTATAACGTTTTCCTTAATTAGGGGCCGACAGTCTCAGCAGTCCATTTCATTATTTAAAATAAGCTACATTTGTACTTCTTAATGTTCACATGTATTTCGATTTTTAGGTACTTCGTTACTCATCCGCGTTGCGGAACATATTAGCAATATACATATTATATACCTTTTGTTCCTCTATGATTAAGCTTT
The DNA here is from genome assembly GCF_965363235.1 of Mytilus galloprovincialis. Taxonomy (NCBI): domain Eukaryota; kingdom Metazoa; phylum Mollusca; class Bivalvia; order Mytilida; family Mytilidae; genus Mytilus; species Mytilus galloprovincialis. The sequence continues at coordinate 26,069,666 of NC_134838.1, forward strand.
CGAATGAGCTTGAAGTTATTTCTGTAATTATAGGGCTGAAGGGTCACAGTAGTTCATGTCATTATTTCAAAATATTCATTCAATTATTCAAAATTGGCAATTTCTTTCTTTTCACGCATTTAAGTCCTCCGTTACCTCTTTTATGGTCATTGAGGGACGTATTATTGATACATTTTGTTTCTCTATCAATGAGCTTTCACGTGGTGTATAAAGTTGTCCTTCATAAGGGGCTGACAGGTCGCATCAGTCCATTCCATTATTCAAAGTAAGCTTTTCCATAATGTCCACCCCCATTTCGATTTTTAAGTCCTTCGTTACTCCTCAGATTTGCATTGCAGAACATTTTGACTATATATCTTTTGTTCCTCTATTAATAGGCTTTCGAATGAGATAGAAGGTTCATATGTAATTAGGGGCTGAAGGTTCACAGCAGGCCATTGCATTATTCAAAATATCCATTCCAATTTTCAAAATGGTCTATTTCTTAATTTTCACGCGTATTTTGGTATTTAGGTCCTCCGTAACCCTTCTAATTGTCATTGGGGCACATATTATCAATAAAAATTTTGTTCCTCTATTCATAACCTTGCAAATGGTGTATAAAGTTTTCCTTAATTATAGGGCTTATGGGTTGCAGAAGTTCATTTCATGATTCAAAATAAGCTATTTTATAATGTTCACCCGTATTTCGATTTTTTGGTACTTCATTTCTCCTCCAATATGCGTTGTGGAACATATTAACTATATACCTTTTGTTCCTCTTTTAATAGGCTTTCGAATGAGGTAAAATGTTTATTTGTAATTAGGATCTGAATTATCGAAGCAATCAATTCCATTATCTAAAATTGGCTATTTTTATTTTATTTTCACGCGTATTTTGGCATTTTGGTCTCCTGTAACCCTATTAAACGTCATTGTGGTTTCTCTATCAATAAGCTTTCACTTTGTCTATAAAGTTTTCGCTAATAAGGGCCTGAGTTACTGCCTCTAAATAACGATATTGTTACTGACGAGTCGCAGCAGTCCATTATATTATTAAAAAAGCTATATTTCATAATGTTTATGCATATTTTGACATTAAGATCCTTCGTTACTCCTATAATATGCGTTGCGGAACATATTAACTACATACATTTTGTTCTGCTATTAATAGGCTTTCTAATGAGGTATTATGTATATCTGTAATTAGGGGTTGAAGGGTCACAGCAATCCATTCCATCATTCAAAATTGGCTATTTTTAAATCTTCACTGTTATCTTGGCATTTATGTCCCCAACCTCTTTAATGGTCGTTGCTGCACATATTATTTATAACCTAAACCATTTTTGTTTCTCTATCAATGAACTTTCAAATGATTACAACGTTTTCCTTAATTATGGGCTGATGGGGCGCATTCATCCATTTCATTATTTAAAATAAGCTACAATTGTATTTCTTAATGCTCACATGTATTTCGATTTTTTGTCTTTCGTTACTCCCCGCATTACATTTTAGCTATATACTTTTAGTTCCTCTATAAATAAGCTTTCGAATGAGGTTAAAGGTATTTCTGAAATTAGGGGATGAAGGGTCACAACAGATCATGTCATTATTCAAAATATCCATGCTATCATTCAAAATTCTTTCTTTTCACGCGTATTTTTGTCATTTAGATCCTCCGTAATCCTTCTAATGGTCATTGCGACAGCAATGAACTCTCAAATGGTACATAAAGTTTTCCTGAATTAAGGGATGAAATGTCGCAGCAGTTCATTTCATCATTTAAAATAAGCTATATCTTAATGTTCACGCGTATTTCGATATGTAGGTATTGTTACTCCTCTAATATGCGTTGTGGAACACATTAACTATGTACCTTTTGTTCCTCAATAAATAAACTTTCGAATAAGGTATAAAGTATATCTGTAATTAGTGACTGAAGGGTCGTTGTAGTCCATTCCATTACTTAAAATATCCATTCCATTACTTGAAATATCCATTCCATTACTTAAAATATCCATTCCATTATAATCAAAATTGGGCATTTCTTCCTTGTCTTGCGTGTTTTTGGTATTTAGGTAACCAATGTAGTAATCATTGTGGCTCAATCGACATGTTTTATAATCAGGGGATAAATAACAGCAAATACATAAATAAAAATAACCTTAATCATATGGGCACAGGACGTTTGCGCTTTTTCACCTGTAAAACGATACGACATTTGCGCTTCAAATACTATGGACATTTGCGCTTTAAATTTTGATTCACCAGTATTAAATTGACCGGACATTTGCGCTTTTGCACCTATTGTCGTCTATCTGTAATTTTAAAGAGAAGTAATTATTGCGTAAATAAATTTAACTTATATTTGGCATTAGTACGACACATGGTCCAGAATCATTCCCTGTACATTATAATGAACAGTTCTACTCGACTCATCCTGATATTTTTATCTTTTTAAAGAGCATCATTGAACAACAGTATGTGAATCACATTAGATTCGTTATATTGATGAACAGGCATCCCTGTCAAGAATTGGGAAAGAGAATATTGAATATATATTTGAAATGTGTGCGAAATGCCAGTCTGAACAGATAAACAGAGCTAAATTTGTCCAATCCTTGGTCTTCATATATCAAGCGAAAACTGACCTGTGATGACTGTACGTGTTTTTAGGTCTTTAGAATGTTTACCTTTAGCTCAGTGTATATAGACTTTTAAACACATATCAATGTGCTATGAAATGAATGTGCTATGAAATGTGCTATTAAATGATTTTTTTAAACCTTTAACCATAAAGAAAAAATATTATTCTGCCAGTATTAAAGAGGAAGATATGATAGTCATAAAAATCAAATATTGCAAAAGGGCAAATGTCCTATGTTAACAGCGCAAATGTCCTTTTTTAAAAAGCGCAAATGTTCTATGATTTGAAGCGCAAGTGTCCAAAAAAATAAGCGCAAATGTCCTATGAAAAAGCGCAAACGTCCCGCGCCGAATCATATATATGTCTTGGTTTTCAGGAAACAGAAATACAAACTATATATCATTATTCAATATACATCACTTAACATTGAATTTTGACTACTGAAAAATTAATAATGGACATACATCAGTGCAATGCTTTCTGTTCTTAAATTGTCTGATCTAGCCAAGAATTCCTTGCTAAAAATTCTGTGGACCTCCTACGGCACCTATTAGTAGTTAAAGATTTGTTTTTAATAAACAAATTAATTTAATGTATGATCTGCATGTACGTATCGCTTAGAAAACGGCCATATACCATACGGCGCGGGACGTTTGCGCTTTTTCATAGGACATTTGCGCTTTTAATTTTGGACACTTGAGCTTCAAATCATAGGAAATTTGCGCTTTTTAAAAATGTACATTTGTGCCTTTTACATAGGACATTTGCGCTTTTGCAATATTTGTTTTTATGACTTCCTTCCTCTTTTATACTGGCTTGGGACCGACAAGTCATATTTTTTAAAATGTTTAAAAGTTTATATACAGCTAAAAGTTAACATTTTAAAACACATAAAACACGAACAGTCATCACAGTTCATGTTTCGCTTAATATCTGAAGCCTAAAGAGTCAAAATAAGTAGCTCTTGTTATCTATTCTGACTGGTATTTTGTCCACATTTCAAATACAAAAATCAAGTTTTTCTTTCTCAGTTCTTGACTGGAATGCCTGATCATCAATATAATGAATCTAAATGTAATTCACTGAGTGTTGTTCAATGATACTCTTCAACAAGATAAACATAGCAGGATGAGTTAAGTAAATCGTGATTCAATTGTCACATAATTTTTGCAGATAGTCTGCAAATTTGGAACATCCAAGTTCACTTATACAAAGGTAAAAAGCGCAAATGTCCAATCAATTTAATACAGGTGAATCAAAACATAAAGCGCAAATGTCCATAGTATTTGAAGCGCAAATGTCCTATCGTTTTACAGGTAAAAAAGCGCAAACGTCCTGTGCCCATACCATAAGGTCAATATTAATCATCGATGTAATTTGCTCTATTGGATGTTTGAAATTTCAACGGAGGCAATTTCTTGGCATGACAAGCCAGCCTCTTAGCGATAAAAGAATATTTTTGAAAGAACTTAGCATTTTGCTACCTTTTTATTCTTCAGTTCGTTTTTAAAACCTCTTTGTTTCTCCAATTTGAAAAATTCAAATAAAACGAAAACTGAATTTTCTTTCATTAGTGAATTCGAAAAATACTGCTTCATTACTTATTTCAGAGTTTGAACACTTGGTGCTTAGTTTCACTTCATTCGTAGTTGACAAGGATGGACAGATTCCATGTCGAAGGTCAGTGTCTCTCTCCAGGCGTCCCAGTTTTTCTCTACATGCCATGAAATAGCGAATAATGATAAAAGTGGCGTTAAAGTCCAACAATGAACACACCAATCATTATGTATCCTTCACGTTTCACAAACAGATCATAGTTTTGTTAAACATAAATATTATTATTTGAAATTGAATTTGACAATAGAAATTTCCCCGAATCGTTTAATAGTGAATCCGGATTACACTGTAATATGTGCCGCTGGATATGAAAAAGCTCAAACTCTAAAAATTTTGAACAACTAGTGGAATAGATAATTTTAAAGCAAAACTATCTTAATATTGTGTCAGCTTCCTTAAGGGAAAACAATAAGTAATGAGAAGATATATAACATTTACAAGGATAAGGTTACATTCCTTACTTAAAGTCGACACCTAATAATGTAGAATATCTATTTCCAATAGAAAAGAGTAATTCTGAGAATAAAGAGAGCAGTCGCTATTCAAAAGGAGCATGTTTGGAGGGTTGAGATCTCTAAAAACATGTTTAACCCCGTCGCAATTTGCCCCTGTCCCAAGTCAGGGACCTCTGGCCTCTGTTAGTCTTTTATGATTTTTAGTATTAGTTTCTTGTGTATAATTCGGATTTTAGTATGACGTCCATTATCACTGAACTAGTATACATCTTGTTAAGGGACCGGCTAAATGACACCTCCGTGTGTGGAAGTTTCTCGCTACATTGAAGACCCATTGGTGGCCTTCGACTGTTGTCCGCTCTATGGTCGGGTTGTTGTCGCTTTGACACATTCTCCATTTCCATTCCAGTTTATGTCTTTGACAAGCAATGCTTTAAACCACTGACAGTCTCTTTAACGATCCCATGCACAAAAATGACAAAACTAAATAACAAAGTATATTGTCCCAGCTAGCCTGAATAGTGTAGGTCTCAGCTCGAGAGTTCCCACTAAAGGCATTTCGTTTTTTTTTAGATAAAAAGATTTGAGATACCCAGTCTACAAAATTAAACAAAAGTTCAAAATCTGACTCTCGTCTGTACTAATTGTTTCATTGGCAATTTTACTACATTTTCTCATTATTATGTTGCTTCATAAATGTCTTTAAAGATGAAACTTCTGTTGGTGGTTACGGTTCGGAGATGGGCTGTTCTGTCCTTGTCAGATTTCTCATACATGTTTTTCTATATTAATACTCTAGTTAGAAGAAAATAGCTTGCAGTTATCCGCTATCTCAAGAAGTTTAGACATTTGCTTTAAATAACATGCGATGAAATAAACACTTGAAATGAGTGAAATTCTAAAGATGGCGTAGACATATTGATTTATTAATTGATTAGGATAAGATATCTGGGTTTTCAGTTGATTGCATCCGTTTCGTTCTCTCACAAGTACAAATGAAGATCTCGATCATTGATTATACTGTTCTGTTAATTTCTGTGTCATTTTGTCTCTTGTGGAGAGTTGTCTCATCGGTAATCGTACCACATCTTCGTTTTACAAGTACAGAAAATTTTGGAAAGCTCATTTTTAATTATTTAATTTTTTTTAATCGAATATTCCAATCGTTACACCATTTTCCAAGGTCATGAATGCTTGGCGCCTTTAACATGATTTAACCCTGTCACATTATGTATATATATATAAATATATATGCCTGTTCCGACGTAGGAGCCTGTAAACCAGAGGTTGTCATTTGTTGCTGTATATCATATTTGTTTTCCGTTCATTGTTTTAGTACATATTTCATTTTTTTCATTTGTCATTTTGAAGCCTTTTATAGTTGACTATACGATATGGGTTTTACTCATTCTTGAAGCCCGTGCGCACGTGGCGACCTAATGTATATCTGTAGAGAGTTGTCTCATTGGCAATCATACCATGTATTCATTTTTATATTGATACCAGTTTATAGGCATTCAATTGCACCAGAAAAAACTTAATATGGGGAACCTTTAACCTATTTTCAATACAATTAAGAAAGGGAGCTTCCCGTTTTGATAAGATCTGTATTAGATATTTTTTTAATTATTTGTTATTGACTTTGAACTAACTGTTAGTAACTGCGAGTAACGTTATGTGTCTGTTGTTGTTGTGGGGTTGAATAAATCCCTGGCACGTCCAGGATGTGTTCTGTTAGTTGTTTTGTGCTTTCGATCAATCTGATGAGTTAAGCCCTTTTCAATGATTTTTTTTATAGTTTGTTCTTATGTTCTATGTACTAGTTCACCATGCACTGTCCCAGGTTATCAGGGAGTTCTTGGGGCAGCAAACTAGTTTAAATCCGCGTCATTCTAAATGTGCATGTAGCAAGATAGTAGCCTGTATAAATCTGTATGCTTGCATTTATTGCTATATATCATAATATTTTTCCGCTGTTGTTGTACATAAGTCAGGCCGTTAGTTGTTTTATATTTGTCATTGGAGGCCTTTCATAGCTTGCTATATGTGGTTTGGGTTTTGCTCATTTTTGAAGACCGTACGTTAACTAATAGTTGTATAATTCTTGTGCATTTGTTCTCTGACCATGTGGAGATTTGTCTCATTGGCAATCATACCAAATCTTCCTATATTTATATATATAAATATACTAGTTAAGCATTTTTTGTAAGGGAAACCCCGAAAGATTACACGATTAAATAACTGGTGAAAAACTTCATTGATTGTAGAGTAAAATTATCTCAGTGAATTAAGATATGTCGATGTTAATCCAATTGCGTACCATATATCATTAATATAAGGGACCTATAATCATGATAATCATAAATTAAATCGTGCCAGTACCATAGAAGAAAAGTTCCAGTCGGTGAACAGTCCATTACTGTAAACCAACTTATTTTCGCGAGCGATTTATTTTCGCGACTTTCGCGAGTAGAAAAATAACGCGAATATAAATCGTCGCGAATATGTCAATCTTTGATCTTTCCTTAATAAACTTCATCAAGTAAATCAGATAATCGCGAAATTTAATAGCCGCGAAGTGGTCAAGAAAGGGTAAAACGCGAAATAAAGTATCCGCGAAAATAAGTTGGTTTACAGTATGCGGACTGTGGCGACTGGGCAGGCGCGGATCCAGAGGGGGGTTCCGGGGGTTGGAACCCCCCCTTTTTTTTGGACGATCAATGCATTTGAATGGGGACATTTAATTGGAACCCCCCCCTTTTGTCCTGGGTTAGGACCCCCCCTTTGTCCTGGGTTAGGAACCCCCCTTTTTAAAATGGTTGGATCCGCCCCTGCTGGGCCATGTACTATGCGGCAAAGAAATGAGATGTTCTAATATTATTACACCTGCATACCAAATATTAAGACTGAGCAGCTTTATATGGGTCCATCTTTGATTGACAGACATTCCATCACAAACTTCAACATAGAAAGTATATATAATATATAAGCAAAAGTTTCAAAGTCGACCATGCATTCATATAATATTCATAATATAGCTCATGCCAGTGGAGTGCATGCATATAGTGTTTATGCCTGTTTTATTTTACTTTTATTTTTTTGTGTGACTATATGATTTGTGCAATCTTATTATTAACTTGTGCTATGTTTTAAGTGTACTATATGCTTTTAACTTATATATGTCATTTATGGTATCTTACTATGCATTATATGTTTAAAATTGTGTTGTTTTTCATGACTTTTGTATGTGTGTATTGTATTGTGTATGTGTGTATTGTATTTTGTTATTAAGTCGATTTGAAAAGCTCACTAGAGCTTGTGTTATGTAGTTTATTGAATATCGACTCTAAATAAAACTTTGAATCTTGAATCTTGAATCACGGATATGAGTTTTGCTAATGCTAATACAACTGAGTGTTTTTGTTAATTAGTATCGTCCTGAATATCATGAAATATTGTCCATTGGACGTGAAGCAAACAACTTATATCCATACATTGTTTTTGATGTTTGGTCTATTATATCATAACGCAGGAAAACGAAACCATCCAAATTCATGTTTTCGGTATAAATCTTAACGTCATTCTTGTGTTGGTTACAGTTTGACATTATTACATTGAAAAAAACAAAACAACAAAAATTAATTAAGTTAATTAATTAATTAAGTCTCATTGTAGGTTATTAGAAAAAAATGAGTATGGTTAGATTATTAAATGCATGTAAACCTAATATTATATGTAAAACTGAAGTTTCTTTTCAATTTCCTTCATTCTTTTTAATGCATTAAATGTATGTGTATAGATAATCTGTCAAAGTTGTCCCATTTCTAGAACATGTACTATATTTTTCTATCTTTGAGTGGTTATTAGAAAATCCCAAAACCTTAGAACTTGTTGTTTTAGCATGTTATTATCTGCATGCCATAACAGATTAATAGCTTTATTTTGCCTTTTTATAACTGAGAAAAAAATCTCCACGGCTTAGATCATGCAGGACTGTATCCTACTGATGTAAAGTTTAAAAAAAATACAAATCATAATACTAAATTACATCTTTTCGCGCCTATTGATAAAACTGTTGCATATAAATGTTTCACTCAATTGATGTATTTACTTTGGCGTTGCTAATGATATAAGTGCGAGAACTATTAGACGGTGCATCATTGAACTGAATTGACCTGCGTAGGCGTAGGTGCAATAAAGTTGTCATTTCACTTATCAAGCTTTTAACCACATAACGGTAACCAACTCATCATGCATGCTGATTTTGAGCACGCGTCTAATCGTTTCAGTCCCTTTAACAAATACCGCTGTTATGAAAGACCTTTAATAGATACTTTCAGCTTCCTTTTTTTAATCATTAATTAAAATATTAATTCTTCCGACTTGGGTATCTTGTTATTTAAATAGATGCCTTTGGTTTTTGTTTTAGATTGCATTTCTGTAATAAATAGGATTTTACCGAAAAGCACTAAACTTAAATATTTTGATATACGTAATTCCAGAAACATCTCTTATTATCATATATATGGGATGTGATATGACTGTTGTTTCTCTACTATCTGATACTATCTAATATTTGAGACCATTCAGGTAAATGGTATTTTTTTCAATCAGATTATTAATCGGTTTTGTCTAAAACTACTACATATAAATTCAACATATAAAAATACAAATCATAATACTAAATTGCATCTTTTCGCACCGTTTGATAAAACTGTTGCATATAAATGTTTCACTCAATTGATGTATTTACTTTTGCGTTGCTAATGATATAAGTGCGAGAACTATTAGACGGTGCATCATTGAACTGAATTGACCTTCGTAGGCGTAGGTGCAATAAAGTTGTCATTTCACTTATCAAGCTTTTAACCACATAACGGTAACCAACTCATCATGCATGCTGATTTTGAGCACGCGTCTAATCGTTTCAGTCCCTTTAACAAATACCGCTGTTATGAAAGACCTTAAATAGATACTTTCAGCTTCCTTTTTTTAATCATTAATTAAAATATTAATTCTTCCGACTTGGGTATCTTGTTATTTAAAAAGATGCCTTTGGTTTTTGTTTTAGATTGCATTTCTGTAATAAATAGGATTTTACCGAAAAGCACTAAACAACCTCTATAAAATTATCTAAATAATCGAGGTCCCGAATTTAAAGAAATTTAATTCCCGACATCCCGAAATTAGAAAAAATAAATCTTGGATCCCGAAAGGGTCAATCCCGAAATCAGGCCCGAGCTTAAAAACACCCGATTCCGACGTCCCGAAAAAGTCCTGCCCCTCCCTCTGCCATGTAGTTATCAAAATTTTCGTGTTTATGCTGCATACATCAGATTTTTTTTTTCTTTCTCGATACTCAATCAAACAACTCAGACTAAATGATCTTATTAAACATATTGCGGATAGCCATTTAATAAAAAAAAGTATAGAAACTAACTAACTAATTTTATTCAGTATAAAACCCAGCACAAAAGGATCATCGCTGAAAAACATGAGCACATATCATACAAAAAATTATCAGTTTCCCTTTATGAGGGGGGATAGGAGGGGTCTTAATCCCGAAATCCCGGACTTGAAAAAAATCCCGAGGTCCCGAATTTAAATAAAGCAAATCCCGACATCCCGAAATCCGAAAAAAAGGATTCCCGGATCCCGAAAGGGTCAATCCCGAAATCCCGAGTTTAAAAACACTCGATCCCGGAGTCCCGATAAAGGTCCTATTCCCCCTCCTTTATGATCCTGTATGTATCCATACCAAAATTGTAAAAAAACAAAACACAGTTCTTTGATTTGCAAAGAACGACAATAAATTCTAGGTTATCATTATTTGAACTGAAGAAGGTTATAAAAAAAACCAAAAAAAACCAACACTGTAAGTCAGAAAAATAGTCGTGAAACATTTTCTGATTAGCTGAAGGGTGGTTTGCATTCGACAATCCTCGGTAGAATCCGATACTCTAGCTCCTTCCTAGATGAGGGTACGGAATCGGCCGAGTTGAGACGAAGACAAGTTTTTAAGTTTTAGATCTAAGTAAATAAAAACATGACAATTGGCTTTACATATACAGTGCGTGCCTAGATCGTAAACGTCACACAAAGTGCTAATATTTAGATACGATGAAATCTTAAAAACCTTTTTATTAGATGTTATGATGTAAAACGACAAATTCTATGCGTGGATTAAGTATGTAGACACTATGAACGTTTTATTCGATTTTAGTTAATGAAAACAGAGTCTCTGATGAAAAGAAGACAAAGTGTTTTAGCTTTTAGATCCTTAGTCTATATTGTGAAAAGCGAACTATTTTTAGATTTAAATGCTGCAAGCTTGTTATTCTTTTTACCCGTGTGAATGTTAGTGAAGTAATTTATTTTACAACATTTATCTTTTACTATTTTACTACGTAAACATATATAACCCATAGGCGGATCCAGGGGGGCCTGGGGGCCCGCCCGCCTTTTGTGTGGGAAAAATTGGTTGCTTATATAAGGAATCACTGACGCATGACTGGAGCCCCCCTTAGGTCAGTCAACGGGCCCCCTTATGAAAAGTTCTGGATCCGCCACTGTAATCCCCCCTGTATATATGTCCGGTAACTAGCCTAACAATTTTTAACGCAACTAAGAATGCATACTTCAAGCTATGTGACCTACCGAATTAGACTATTTACTGGATTTGTTATCTCATACGCAACACGACGGGTGCCAAATGTGGAGCAGGATCTGCTTACCCTTCCGGAGCACCTGAGATCACCCCTAGTTTTTGGTGGGGTTCGTGTTGTTTTTTCTTTAGTTTTCTATGTTGTGTCATGTATACTTTTGTTTGTCTGTTAGTATTTTTCATTTTTAGCCATGGCGTTGTCAGTTTGTTTTAGATTTATGAGTTTGACTGTCCCTTTGGTATCTTTCGTCCCTCTTCTATACGTCCTCAATCCTCAATCTTATGGCCTGTTGGCACGAATTGTCCCAATGTGCAGTTTTCCTCTCTGGTGCGTTTTCCTCGACGTATTTTCTCAAGTTCTCTGTGCTTTAAATTTGGTATGCGCTGGTTAAGATTGGGATTGAGGAACAGCAGTATTAAATCTGCCCGTTCTGTGCAACTAGAAAGTGATCCTGTATATATTAGTGGAGGATATCATTATTCAATATATAGTGTACATATTATATTCCTACATTCATGGTGGTGGGTTTTGTTCTACACGCCGTAACGGTGTGGTTGTCCTACAAAGGATGTGAAAATTTGGAAGAAGAAGAAGTTTACCTTATCTCCCTTTAGAACTATTTATAGATGGCGCTGTATACAACATGGATGCTGTAACATTATCAATTTATGTCTTATGTTTACATCTTCATGGCACACATTTAGTAAAGTTGTTTGATTGCCAGGGGGATGTTACATCACATTTCAAAAGGTTAGGACTGAAATGTGGACAGAGACGAGATTTTACAGCCGAAATTCTGTCGGAAGGCAATTTATAATGGGTACAACTTCAAGTCAAATCGGCACCTGGTCAAATCGGCACCTTGTTAAATCGGAACTAGTCAAATCAGCACCTATTTAAAGTCAATTCGGCATCCTATAATATTTGATAAAATAGATATAAATAATTCTAAAAATGTATAAATTCATGATCTATTATGGGGGTTGGATTTTAGCTAGTCCAAATAATTATGACGTCTGGCAAGGCTATTTTAATTTTTTTCTGGGACGCCTTCCTACGACGTCATAACGCCGAAGCCATTTTTTACATCTGGAGTTTGAGAGCAAATTTTGGGGGGAACTTTGACACCTAATTTTAGGAAGTCGTCCCAGAAAAAAAATAAAATAGCCTTGCCAGACGTCATAATTATTTGGACTAGATTTTAGCATGCATTAAAACGCATCAAGCAGCTAGAATGCAAAAGTTTATTATCTAAAGTTTTCCCAACATTCTATGACTGACGTTTTGATAATTTTTCTTTTCAGGTAATTAATAACATAGTTACTTCAAAAACTTCATAAGAAACAACGAAGCCCTGCAATAATTAATGAAAAAATATTAACTACTTCCTGTAGGTCGTGACGTTTTCGCCTGGTTTTTGCATGCTGGGATTTAAAATACAATCATTAAAAGTCTTGGCTTTTAATCATATTTTAACGTAATTGTAAGCTCACCAATGACTTATGCTTTATCTAATAACCATCTGATAATAAGAAGATAAAACACACAGACGTGCAATTGTACACATTAATGAGATAAATTTTCTATGTAAAACGTATATATTTGAATTATTTTTGTAGACAACACAAAAAGTTATAAATTTATTTTTAATTAATGCATTTTCGGACTAATTAAGTGAATAAATTAACGTACAATAATCTGTTAAGACAATATGTTGGTGTACTCTTATTGATTGACCTTTTACTACCTCTGCTATGACTGTGTGTGTATTCACGGTTCTGTGTCAATACTCGTAGATGGCTTGTTGAAAGGTAAATTGTTATTTGCACTTCAGTATTTAACCACGCCTCTAGGGCACACCTTGCCAGGTGTGACTGTCTTTTCGGATCAGTGGATTATAAAACAAGGGAGCATTTAATACACACATTTAAAGTACATACTCAAGTTGGTGACGAATAAAAATAGATCGCCGTGGAAACCTAATTCATGTGTCAGAATGAAATGATATACACCGCTTGTCCTTGATTTATGTCTCATAAAAAAGGGGAACTTAGAAATTAGAAATAGCTTAACCAAAGCATTTTGATTGTCTTAATTAGGCAAAAAAATGTACGAGTTAGACTTTTGAAAGCCATGTATTAATTAATATCTGAAACTATCTGAAGATAACTCTACCGAAGCGGAATATAATATGTACGAATACTTTTGTTTTCACATCTTTTCACATTTATGATTAATTATTGTTATCTATTGTTCATTTAATTACTTAATTAGTACCTATATGTCTACTGCTTGGCATTAAATCTCTGTGTGGAAGGAAGGGATTATTACATATAGATTATATTATTTGGATGAGGATTTGAGCTAGCCTATAAAAACACATTAATTAGTTAACATACATTCAAGACCAAAGGATATTAACTTTGATGATTCAATTAACTTTTACTTAAAAACAACAGACAACGAATTTAATGTCATCTTTCCCTATTTTTGAATGTAATTATAAGTCTGTTCAACTGGCAAGAATACCCCTAAAGCGGACAAGCAGTTTATTCTTTAAGTTGCTGTCATTGAATATCAAGAAAGAAAATAAATCCCGAAATTGATTTGAAACTGTACGTAATACTTAATAGTTTTCCTAGAAAATATTCACATCCCTTGGGGATTATCAGTGTACCTCCAGTTGCATATATATATTACATGAATGTCGGAACAATTGTCATGATGACGAATTTCTTCCTTTATTCGAGAACAATCTATTTGATATATAAATCTGTGATTTTACTATGTTCATAACTTTGATGAACCAAAGCAAGTTATATATCGACCTGTATTTAAATCAAATTGGTTCTCTTCTTCTTCTTCTTCTTTTGGTATACAAAAGTCTATCGAATTCGTTGATTACATACCGTTGGCATACGTTGACTAGTCTATTTACAAAACTTTTACCCAAATTTACACAAAATGTATGTTCCTTTCTTATGTTCAATGTATACATGTATATATTTTAAATTACGCTATAGTTCCGTAACTTTCTATCCAGGCGTATAAACGAATCGACAACAAGTGCGTACATTTTTTAAATCAATATCTGGTATGTTCCAATCTGTCCTTTACTATTGACAACGAGTATATATTACATTTTTCCAAATAAACCCTTGGAAAAAATATGTAAATAGATTTCTACTTTCTTCAAATCTTTGTGGTTTATAGACATATCATGATTTTTTTATCGGAGAAGATGACAAAATAGCGGAATGCAGACAATTGATACTCAAAATTTAAAATCAATGGTGATCTCTTATCTAGCGGAATAAAACTTTAATATCTATAAATTTGAGCATTTTTATACAGAATGGACATAATATCAATTTTTGATTTTTTTGCGAAGTTTCCCTTTAAACCAACAATCCTGCAAAATGTTCAACTGGTTAAAAAATGTATAAAAAATATCCATTACCTCTTATACATAATTAAAAATACACATTTAGTTTATATGAGAGAAAAAAATATTTACATCAACCCCCAAAAAATGTGAATAAAATTAAGTGAATATCTCTAGACAACCTCTTCCTTAATTAACTCTTCTTGCGTAAATACTGAAAAATTTCTGGACAACCCATTCCTTATTATACCCCCGCTTTAAAAAAGGGGGGGTATACTGTTTTACCTCTGTCTGTCCTTCCGTCAGTCCCATGAATATTTTCGTCGCATTTATTGAAATCTACGTTTTGTATTACGAAAATCTTAGATTGAAACCATTTTTCTCTTAAAAAAAGGTTTGTTGGTTTATTTTTACAACTTTCCAAAATATACTTTCTGTCTCTTCCGGTACTACTTTTCGATTGAGAGCGAACAATTTGATTTTGAGCTTAATACATTTTATGCTTCTTCATAAAGTGATCATAATTGGCTTTAGTTTACGTTTAATCCATTTAATCCATTAAAAGCGTCATTCATTCCCAATCTCTTGTTTATTGTTGGACTCATTTTTGTTAAAAAAAAATTTGGCTGCCATTGCACACTACGGTTCGGAACCAGACCAGATATGACAAAAATCCGCATTTTCACGATAGAGAACTACGCATAAAAAGACTATTTTTCTGAAAACTTTGTCAAAAATATATATATCATTTTGATGTAAAGATTAGAAACAACTGGAACTAAATCATTGGCCCAATTGGGTACCTTGAAACAATGAATTTCATAGACATGATGAAGAAAAAAGTTTTTAAATTGAGATTTTTTTGCTATTTATAACACTTTCTTTACTCTTTTGATATAAAAAAAAAAGGTTTCTTTTTTGTACTAGATATTTATATGTTTATCATTGTATATATATACAAGTTGCACTATGATAAATCATTCATTCATTTTACTTTCATCATGTTCATGACTTATAGTAACTGAAACCACATATATATATTTTTATTTGGCACAAGAGGCAAAAAATAATTCTGTAACTATAAATGAATAAATAAAACAAACTGAAGCAACTGTATTCATGGTATTAGTGATTAGTCTAATTGTATTCTCAGTAATGAATTGAACAATATAAACATATACATGTATAACATAAAGGAAATCAATGGAAATAGAGCATCGCTGAGACGCGACAAATGACACAGTTAATTTTTTTTTACGCCAAATGGGATGCTATCTTCTGGGGATAACACTGCACTTGTAAGAAAGGGACTTCAGGATCAGCCTTTCTGAGATCCATAAATAATTGTACTACAAATGTAGCTTTTTCTTCATAATATAATAGTGAAAAAAAAACTATTATTAATGTTGTTTTAATCATAAATATGAATCCAGCTGTTCACAATCTTTTTACCGATTTACTCCTATCACAATTTTATAGTATTGAACACAATCATGACAATATACATGTATACACATAGACATACATGTTCATGTATGTAGTATATATGCACATGGGTAAAACATTTTTTGATGAACTGAACATGATAGATATATTTTTTTTTAATTTCTACTTCAGGTGGAAAATATTAGCTGCAGTTTATCATTGTTTATTATGATTTTCAAATGTTTGCGTAACATGGACAGCTTATGACATATGATTTTTTTCTTCAATTTGCACAGGATTATGTATAGTCTGCTACAACATATACAAGAGATGCAGTCAAAAGAATGCTACATGTATGACTGAGGAAGAGAATTAACCAGCTCAGCTACATTGTACAAGTACCACCGGAGCCATTAATAGATGTATGTACATGTACAAACAAAACTTTTAAAAAAAATGTTCTTAGTTCATGTAGCTATAAACATGTACATGTAATGTATACTTTATACATGTACATGTAGTTCATTATGATTGTCTAGTCCAGTACATGTAAGTCATGAAAAAAATCTAATATATCAAAAATGTAAAGTTCTTACATTTTTATGGTCTACTACCTACGATAGTAGAGGGGCATAATGTTTTCTGGTCTGTGCGTCTGTCCTTCCGACCGTCCGTCCTTCCGTCTGTCTGTCAGGTTAAAGTTTTTGGTCAAGGTAGTTTTTGATGAAGTTGAAGTCCAATCAACTTCAAACTTAGTACACATGTTCCCTATGATATGATCTTTCTAATTTAATTGCCAAATTAGAGTTTTGACCCCAATTTCATGGTCTACTGAACATAGAAAATGATAATGCGAGTGGGGCATCCGTGTACTATGGACACATTCTTGTTAATACTTTGCATGCTTTGATTAAATATTCATGTTTTAATTTGTCAATGATCTGGAAATGATCAAAAATTAAAAAAAAAAAGTAACCTTGATTGGCATAAATGAAAACTTGGCCGAAAAGGACTTAAAATGAAATTGAAAAAAAAATAATATGTAATGATCTGCCCGAAAAGCATGAAAAGGACTTCAAATGATTTTTAAATTTTTTTTTTATGTAATGATCTGTAAATAGAACTGTGTTAACTCTAAAAGTAGGAGCTATATTGTGTCACTCCATTTGTCCTTGGCCAGTTGGTCCTAAAAAATTCAGTGACTCAATTTCAGTCACATGTTTCTCTGAAACTACTTCTTATACTGACTATTTTATGTATGAGCTTCACAGTGATAACTTGTAATATCTGAGCACTTTTCAGATCTATCAAACACCTACACAATGTACATGTACTGCCTGTAAGCAGAAAATTGGAACTACAAGGGGGATAATTGGTATTTGTAATATGACATTGCATGCCTTCTTGTTAAAATTTCATAATTTTTGCAGGAAAATCAATTTGATCCAGAGAGTCATTACAATACTAGGAAAAGAAAATATGTTTATGCATCTCAAACCAGTGATAAGGTAATTATGGACAATGATGGATAATAACTTCAACTGCTTTGTGAGCTCTTGTTGGATGAGTAGCAGCTGGCATTTTTACATCTGCTGTTCTTCAAATTACATCTTTCAATCTTCTCCTCTCAAACTGAATAGCCAATAAGAAGTACATATATATTGAAGTACAAGTAATTCATGATAAAAAAAATCTTTAAAACTTTATCCTCTGAATTTCTGAGCCAATCAGGACAACACTTGTGAAATGGTCCATAGATGATCCTCTTTGAAAACTAATGTACATGAGGTGACCATTTGGATTCCTGTAATGTATTTGAATTTTGAAAATTTGGCCTTACTTTTAAATTGGTCCACATTGAGCATGTTGAGGTCCAAAGGATCCCAAATTAATCTGTGTGATTACACCACAAACTAATTATTCTGGTACTACGATATGCTTATACTAACTGCATTAAGATTTTTTATTTTTGAACCAATTTAAATTAATCCATATTAAAGTCCAAAAAGTCCAATATTATAAAAAAAAGAAGATGTGGTATGATTGCCAATGAGACAACTCTCCACAAGCAATGACGACAAAGAAATTAATAATAATTGCCTTTAGATTAGTTCACATTTAGATCCAAAGGGTCCAAAATTAAACTTTGTTTGATTTTAATAAGAAGAAAAAATGAAATTTGTATCCATATTTTAGTGTTTGTGTCCAGTTTTCAAATTTTCTTAAATTTCAGAGACCAATTAAATTTCGTTCGATTTCAATAAAAATTAATCATATTGGCTATATTTAGATTTTGATTTTGAGCCTTTGTATCAAATTGGTCCAAATTTATGTTCAAATTAAGCTTTGTTTGATTTTATCAAAAATTTAATTCTTGGGGTTGATATGCTGAATCTAACCATGTGTATTTAGATTTAGAATATTGGGTAATACAGAAGGTAATGTAATGTCATACATGTCATATATTAAGTTCTTTGATCAAATTCTTTAAGTCAGGAACTTTTGATGTGTCAAATATTTAATCACAATCCAATTTTAATATAATTTTATATAATTTAAATTTTTATAAAATTATTGTTGATTAGAAATTTAGGATAGATACAGTAAGTCTCACAGCCATCCAATATCATGAATATGATGACAATTAGCATGTTCATGTAGCCTAAGATAATACCTTAATATTGGTTTATTTGAGAAATTTAAAACATAGAGTTTTATATACCTTCAATACTTGCAAACATCATGAACATTATAGGATTAAACACATTTTTAGCTCACCTGGCCCGAAGGGCCAAGTGAGCTTTTCCCATCACTTGGCGTCCGTCGTCGTCGTCGTCGTCCGTCGTCGTTAACTTTTACAAAAATCTTCTCCTCTGAAACTACTGGGCCAAATTAATCCAAACTTGGCCACAATCATCATTGGGGTATCTAGTTTAAAAAATGTGTGGCGTGACCCGGCCAACCAACCAAGATGGCCGCCATGGCTAAAAATAGAACATAGGGGTAAAATGCAGTTTTTAGCTTATAACTCAAAAACCAAAGCATTTAGAGCAAATCTGACATGGGGTTAAATTGTTTATCAGGTCAAGATCTTTCTGCCCTCAAATTTTCAGATGAATCCGACAACCCATTGTTGGGTTGCTGCCCCTGAATTGGTAATTTTAGGGAATTTTTGCTGTTTTTGGTTATTATCTTGAATATTATTATAGATAGAGATAAACTGTAAACAGCAATAATGTTCAGCAAAGTTAGATTTACAAATAAGTCAACATGACCAAAATGGTCAATTGACCCCTTTAGAAGTTATTGACCTTTATAGTCAATTTTTAACCATTTTTCGTAAATCTTAGAAATCTTTTACAAAAATCTTCTCCTCTGAAACTACTGTGCCAAATTAATCCAAACTTGGCCACAGTCATCTTTGGGGTATCTAGTTTAAAAAATGTGTGGCGTGACCCGGCCAAGTAACCAAGATGGCCACCATGGCTAAAAATAGAACATAGGGGTAAAATGCAGTTTTTGGCTTATAACTCAAAAATCAAAGCATTTAGAGCAAATCTGACGGGTTAAAAGTGTTTATCAGGTCAAGATCTATCTGTCCTGAAATTTTCAGATGAATCCGACAACCTGTTGTTGGGTTGCTGCCCCTGAATTGGTATTTTTAAGGAAATTTTGCTGTTTTTGGTTATTATGTTGAATATTATTATAGATAGAGATAAACTGTAAACAGCAATAATGTTCAGCAAAGTAAGATTTACAAATACCTCAATGCAAAGGAAATGGTCAGCTGACCTCTTTAGGAGTTATTTCCCTTTATAGTCAAATTTTAACCATTTTTTCGTAAATCTTAGTAATCTTTTACAAAAATCTTCTCCTCTGAAACTACTGGGCCAAATTAAACCAAACTTGGCCACAATTGTCATGGGGGTATCTAGTTTAAAAAATGTGTGGCGTGACCCGGCCAACCAACCAAGATGGCCGCCATGGCTAAAAATAGAATATAGGGGTAAAATGCAGTTTTTGGCTTATAACTCAAAAACCAAAGCACTTAGAGCAAATCTGACATGGGGTAAAATTGTTTATCAGGTCAAGATCTTTCTGCCCTCAAATTTTCAGATGAATCCGACAACCCGTTGTTTGGTTACTGCCCCTGAATTGGTATCTTGAATATTATTATAGATAGAGATAAACTGTAAACAGCAATAATGTTCAGCAAAGTTTGATTTACAAATAAGTCAACATGACCAAAATAGTCAATTGACTCCTTAAGGAGTTATTGCCGTTTATAGTTAATTTTTAGCATTTTTCATAAATTTTTGTAAATTTTTAGAAAATATTTTCCACTGTAATTACTGGGCCAAGTTCATTATAGATAAAGATAATTGTAGCAACAAGAATGTTCAGTAAAGTAAGATCTACAAACACATCACCATCACCAAAACACAATTATATCATGAATTTATCTGTGTCCATTGTTTAATATGCACATAGACCAAGGTGAGCGACACAGGCTCTTGAGAGCCTCTAGTTCATAAATCTAAGTAATCTTTTACAAAAATCTCCACTGAAACTACTAGGCCACAATCATCTTTGGGGTATCTAGTTTGAAAATTGTGTGCGATGACCTGGCCATTCAACCAAGATGGCCGCCACGGCTAAAAATAGAACATAGGGGTAAAATGCAGTTTTTGGCTTATAACTATGAAACCAAAGCATTTAGAGCAAATCTGACAAGGAGTTAAATTGTTAATCAAGTCAATATCTATCTGCCCTGAATTTTTCAGATGAATTGAACAACTGGTTGTTGGGTTGCTGCCCTCCAATTGGTAATTTTTAAAGAAATTTTGCCGTTTTTGGTTATCTTGAATACTATTATAGATAGCGATAAACTGTAAACAGCAATAATGTTCAGCAAAGTAAGATCTACAAATAAGTCAACATGACCTAAATGGTCAATTGACCCCTTAAGGAGTTATTGCCCTTTATAGTCAATTTTTAACAATTTTCATTAATTTGGTAAATTTATGTAAATTTTTACCAAATATAGTTCTCTGTTACTAATGGGCAAAGTTCATTATAGATATTTTATCATCGGTATAAAGACATCATTCGTAAATATAGCTCAACATGCAGACTTCTTATACGTTCAGGTATTTCACATCCAATTTTTTATGGAAATATTCTTTATAAAGCACAAAGGTGTCAGTATTCACCTCAGAAACTTAAAAAACCTTTGAATAGACTTATTAAGAAGGGATATAATTACGATACTGTTGTCAAGTCATTAAAGATTGCATATTTTGGCGTTAATATTGAGTCACTGATAAGGTCTTTGCGTCGGAACTAAACACATTTATTCTAAAAACAGTTGTTGGCATGACACGGGTTATGTTCTTCTCATATATGTTATGATGGTATGATACTAAACCCCTAACGGGAAGGATTGTGCCTGATGTACATATGATGAAATCATAATCTTTCAGTCAGTTTAATTGAAGTCTGGAGCTGGCATGTCAGTTAACTGCTAGTAGTCTGTTGTTATTTATGTATTATTGTCATTTTGTTTATTTTCTTTGGTTACATCTTCTGACATCAGACTCGGACTTCTCTTGAACTGAATTTTAATGTACGTATTGTTATGCGTTTACTTTTCTACATTGGTTAGAGGTATAGGGGGAGGGTTGAGATCTCACAAACATGTTTAACCCCGCCGCATTTTTGCGCCTGTCCCAAGTCAGGAGCCTCTGGCCTTTGTTAGTCTTGTATTATTTTAATTTTAGTTTCTTGTGTACAATTTGGAAATTAGTATGGCGTTCATTATCACTGAACTAGTATATATTTGTTTAGGGGCCAGCTGAAGGACGCCTCCGGGTGCGGGAATTTCTTGCTACATTGAAGACCTGTTGGTGACCTTCTGCTGTTGTTTTTTATTTGGTCGGGTTGTTGTCTCTTTGACACATTCCCCATTTCCATTCTCAATTTTATAATTGTAAGAAGCAAAATCGTTCAATAAAGTAAGAACTTCAAACACATCACATCACCAAAATACAATTTTGTCATGAATCCATCTGTGTCCTTTGTTTAATATGCACATAGACCAAGGTGAGCGACACAGGCTCTTTAGAGCCTCTAGTTCTAGAGGTTATTGCTGTAATGGCTGTGTAAACCGGGGCGATTAACTCACAAACTAAATATTCAGATTTGTATATATATGTCAAGTTTGTGAGCAGGGTTTCCCCTGGGTCAATCATTAATTTTGCCACCTCTTTCGCCAGAACAATATATTTTTCGCCACTTTATTATTTTATTCGCCAAGTATCATAAATATACTGTTTGTTTGAAATTTCCCTTCTTTCTATCTTCCCCCCCTCCCCCAACCAAAATGAGTTTGCCCTATTGTTGTCTATGATTATTCTCAAACTCATCTTTTAGTTTACATTGTAAATTGTAATGAAGAAACACTAAACACTACTTTTTATACGATGGCAAAAATTGAAAATTTTTTGGTCGTTTATTGGTATCACGTTGGGGTCAGCGTCGTTGTCGTCGTCCGAATACTTTTGGTTTTCGCACTAAAACTTTAGTTTAAGTAAATAGAAATCTTTGAAATTCAAACACAAGGTTTATGACCATAAAAGGAAGGTGGGATTGATTTTGAAAGTTTTGGTCCCATCAGTTTAGGAATTAGGGGCCAAAAAGGGCCCAAATAAGCATTTTCTAGGTTTTCGCACTATAACTTTAGTTTAAGTGAATAGAAATCAATGATATTTTGACACAAAGTTTATGACCACAAAAGGAAGGTTGGGATTGATTTTGGGTGTTTTGGTTCCAACTGTAAGGAATTAGGGTAAAAAAAAGGGGCCCAAATAAGCATTATTCTTGGTTTTTGCACAATAACTTAAGTATAAGTAAATAGAAATCATTGAAATTTAAACACACGGTTTATCAACACAAAAGGAAGGTTGGGATTGATTTTGGGAGTTGAGATCCCAACAGTTTAGGAATTAGGGGCCAAAAAGGGGCCCAAATAAGCATTTTTCTTGGTTTTCGTACCATAACTTTAGTATAAGTTAATAGAAATTTATGAAATTTAAACACAAGGTTTATGACCATGAAAGGAAGGTTGGGATTGAGTTTTGGTCCCAACAGTTCAGGAATAAGGGGTCCAAAGGGTCCAAAATTAAACTTTGTTTGATTTCATCAAAAATTGAATAATTGGGGTTCTTTGATATGCCGAATCTACAAAAAATGTTACTGTGTATGTAGATTCTTAATTTTTGGTCCCGTGTTCAAATTGGTCTACATTAAGGTCCAAAGGGTCAAAAATTAAACTTAGTTTGATTTTAACAAAAATTGAATCCTTGGGGGTTCTAGGTGTAATACCACCAAATCATGGTACGTCACATCCGGTTGTATACGAAAGTAGGTCTAAAAAAATATTCCCTTGAATTTGACAGTTGTAGGTAATTAATCCTACATTTTATTACAGTAAAAACATTTCTGTGTCATAAACATATGTCTTGGGTATTTCAAAACACCATTATTTTTTATTTTGGATTTCTATAGAAAATTTTGTAATCTTGAGGTTACATGGTGACTAAACCTTGTACACAGATAAAATAAGGGGAGACATTTGATTGATTAACTTCCAATGATGGTTATTTTCTTATATGTAATTAAATGTTATGTGAATTTTTTTCTATAGTACTGGACAGGATAAAACTTTACTCATGCCAAGTATTTCTTTATTTGAAACAAAGATAAATTCTGCACATTTTTTTGAAAAGTGCAAATTTAACAAAGACTAATAGGGGAAAATCAATGGTGGTATTACACCTTGATATGCTGAATCTAAAAATGTACTTAGATTTTTTATTATTGGCCCTGTTTTCAAGTTGGTCCAAATCAGGGTCCAAAATTAAACTTTGTTTGATTTTAACAAAAATTGAATTCTTGGGCTTCTTTGATATGCTGAATCTAAACATGTACTTAGATTTTTAAGCAGTTAAGCTGCTTTATGCGAGCACCCTAGATTTATGTTCTACCCAATAAATGCTGAAATATGTGCCACTTTTATTATCTGGCTGGCTATCATGTTATTTATAACTAATTGGACACTTTTGTCATACTTTTTATTCTGGAATATAAAAAATATTATCATAAAAACGTTAAATGGTCGTCGATTTTCCCAAAAGTTTTGAAGATGCACATAGGAAGTAGTGCTCGATAGAAATCCTTCTATAGTTTATTATCCCCTGTGCTGTTGGCTAAGATGCCAAAGAACAATTGTATGAAATATTTGGTCGCCGAAAATCTATAAAGATGAGTCGTTTACATTTCCCAAATGGCAAAAGTCGTAGGAATATTGTTTGTCATCGATACGTATTACATACGTCAGTACTGTAGTCTAGTAATAAGTTGGCGGCAATTTCAAATTACATAGAAGACGAAATTTACGTACCTTTTAAATTGAGAGGATTCTGATGATTAGGGCTTTCGGTGGCTTCAAGTGCCGGCTACTTCACTGACAAAAATATAATTCAAAAAGATAAAAAATATCTTTTTTCAAATGTTTACAGGCAGCCGAGAGACGTATTGTCGCAAAGTCGCGGTCACGATAAACAAGGGTGAAAAGTCAGTGTTTTCCGTGGGCTAAATATAGTTCACATGAATTCAGGTCACTGATTGGTTGTCTATTTAAAGTCAGAATGCATCGTTTCTTTTCAAAGATAACAAGAGAGAGGTTCCGGTAGTCATTAAACGATAACAATAGAGACGTTCCGATGGCCATTAACTCGTTGGCTTTTTTTTTGGCTTTTAAAACGTGAAGACAATCAGATAGGATGACAATCTTATGTTATGGAATAATATCAGTCAAATTAAAGAAAGTGTAGTAGATTGTTCAGAATCTGGAAAACAGTATCTTTTGAAGTTCATTTTTCAAAGTCCACGTGGTGTTCAGAGAATCAAGGTCAAAAACGAAAGTAGAATATTGTCGACTCGACCTCAAATAAATAACATTTCCAAATGATTTATGTATCAGACTTATTGAACAGTTTACAAAAAAAAATAAAAAATCAGAGGATATATCAATTTTCTGTCAATGCTTGAGAAATAATTGTATGATTTAAATACGCGTAACAGTCTCTAGAGAGAAGAGGGGGGTCATTTGTTTACAAATTCACGTAGTTATGCAAAATAAATCGATCAAGATTTATAACAAACCGGATTATTATATAAATAAAACTCCTTTAAAAGTAAATGAATTTTAAGCATAAGGTAATAAAAATAAAAAACTATAACATAAAAAAAATGAAATTTCTTTGAGATTTTTATTTCTTTCTTAAATTTCATACATAAAAAATGGTCAGTTGAAAGATGAAATTAGGTGCCAGGAGATTGCGAGAATGCAGGATTTCATGCTCTATTTATGCCAGAGCTTCTGGTGGCCTTGAGGGGCCCCAGACCCCCTGCCGTAAGGCACCAAGCTTATAGCTTGGTGGGCCGCGTCTGGCTTCGCTGAACGCATGTTACAGCCGCCTATAATTTTAATTGAGCCTTCTACTTCAATTTCATGGGAAAGCCCTGCATTAGTGGGTCCTCACTATGGACAGGTGCATACAGAATGTGGTGGCTTAAACATCTTAACTGGCACAAAACTCTCCCCTAACATAGGACAGCTGTATGTGTATAATCTCAAACATTGAATCTTTATAAATATAAATTGGAAATAACTTTTGAAAGTAGTACGATTGCATAACATAAACATTACTGTACAAGCATTATTTGATACTTTAGAAATAGCTGAGAACAATGCCTGAGATAAATAATTGACACTATTCATCTGACCTTTACCAAGTTTGCCTTTGGGTTTTTTGATTAACTGCCTATAGCACCCTTTGGTGCTTTGATTTATTATGGGCCCAGTTTTCTAGTTGGTCCAAATCAGGATCCAAAATTATTATATTAAGTATTGTGCAATAGCAAGAAATTTTCAATTGCACGTACAGTATTCAGCAATAGCAAGAAATCTTCAATTGCACAGTATTGTGCAATAGCAAGTATTTTCAATTGCACAGTATTGCGCAATAGCAAGAAATATCTAATTGCACAATATTGCACAATAGCAAGAAATTTTCAATTGGAGTTATCTTTCTTTGTCCAGAATAGTAGTTGAATCAACTTAAATCATTGTTTTATACAATATACAATGTATATTCACTTTTACTACCAACTGATAAATTAAAACAATCTTTACCATTCAGTGATAACAAGCACTTTTTTTACATTTTAATATTTTATGATGTATTTAAATGAGTAGTTATTGTTGCAAACTCCATTAGAAATTTGGATTGAGATCAGTTTTGGAATAAGGGAAAGGGAGATGTGAAAAAAAAATTGGGGGGGGAAGGGGGGGGGGTCAATTTTTCTCATTTCAGATTTCATGAATAAAAAGAAAATTTCTTCAAACATATTTTTGAGAGGATTTATATTCAACAGCATAGTGAATTGCTCAAAGGCAAAAAACAAATTTTAAGTTTATTAGACCACATTCATTCTGTGTCAGAAACCTATGCTGTGTCAACTATTTAATCACAATCCAAATTTAGAGCTGAATCCAGCTTGAATGTTGTGTCCATACTTGCCCCAACCGTTCAGGGTTCAACCTCTGCGGTCATATAAAGCTGCGCCATGCAGAGCATCTGGTTTAAAATAAGCTCTTTGCTTTTTTAGCTTATAGGGAAGGGGGGATCCATTATATTTGGAACAACTTACCTTAAAGAGGGGTCCACTTACTTTCACTTTTAAAGAAGAGATACAAGTTCAGGAAGAAAATAAATTCCTGGACATGTCTGACCTTATAATTGCAGATAGATGTAAAGCTCTTTAGGAAAGGTTTCTTATTTTTTTTAAAACAAAACAAATTTTGTAATGGATCCCTCATTACATTTGTAGTAAAAAAAAAAAATACATTGAAGGTCTAACATGCATTTGAGTTGTTGATCTCAACCTGTTGAATATATTCCTTCATCCGGACAGTTTTCTATTCCAAACCAATGATATGAAAAAGTTGACGTAAAAATATGAAAAAGTTGAGACGTAAAAACTATCCTTGAAACACATGCATCGCCAAAACGACTTTAATGAAAAAAGACCATTTCAAATCAATTATCTATATCAGAGCCAAAAGTTGGCTTTAAACACATGCGATGCAAAGTGGTAAAATCCTTTATGTGACATGTGACATATATGTCATTTAATCATATCATTTTGTCAAACAATACAATTAACACCTTCATCGATTAGTTCTTTGTTGCTTATAGCTATTTTAAAAGGTGGTACCCAACACTTTCACTAAAATTAATTTGGCTCGTTTAATTTTCATAAAATTTTGTCAAGTATGTACTTTGACCCTTTAACAAAAATATAAAAATTTCAAAAATTTTGAACCAACTGTTTTGTCAGAAGAATTACACTGGTTATATAGCAGTTTGACAAACACCAATTTTGATCATTGAGAAGCTAAATATTCCTTTTACAACACAACGTAATTAAAACATTTAGATGACTTTACAGAGTTATCTCCCTGTTGTGTTAGGTACCATCTTAAATGCAATCACCTGATTATTGATTTTTTGTCAAAATTTTAACAAGCTTAAGGTCAATTCAGAGTATTGTCTGATCAGGTAAAGTCTGAGAAACTCAAAACAAACCAAATAAACAAGATTAAATTCTTTTGCAAATGATGGAATTTATTCACCACAATTATTATTTTTTCAAAATACGAAAATGGCAACTGCCAGCGTAAACCCTGTTTGTGAGTAAGAGACCCAGTTTACACATCAATAACCTCTAGAAAAAATATGTTTAATCCTTATAATTCTTCAGGCAATCATAAGCGATTATTAATTAACATCATTTAATTGATGATTACCACCAAAAGCACAATGGAATATTGTAACTAAGGAGTATGCCACCATCTTTACTTTCTAAAAACCATAAATGTCCGATAAATGCAACAGGATTTAAAAAGAAATAGCACTTACCTCAAAAACTTCATTTTAACTAGATATAAACTGAATTTGAAGTGTACAAGTAACGAAATAATCTTCCCTTTGAAAGTTTTCTATCGTATGACATTGTGTTTTGCCTAAATTGCCATGACGTAAATTCACCAAATCATTCATGAAATTTCCCGGAATTGTGTATGAATCTTAATTTTATACAGTTATACATTTTTAAATAAAATTGAGAATGGAAATGGGATATGTGTCAAAGAGACCACAACAAGTAAAAACAACAGCAGAAGGTCACCAACAGGTCTTCAATGTAGCGAGAAATTCCCGCACCCGGAGGCGTCGTTCAGAGTGCCCCTAAACAAATATATACTAGTGCAGTGATAATGAACGCCATACTAATTTCCAAATTGTACACAAGAAACTAAAATTAAAATAATACAAGACTAACAAAGGCCAGAGGCTCCTGACTTGGGACAGGCGCAAAAATGCAGGCGTTTTTGCGCCGCCTGTCCCAAGTCAGGAGCCTCTGGCTTTTGTTAGTCTTGTATTATTTTAATTTTCTCAACCCACCCCCTATACCTCTAGCCAATATAGAAAAGTCACTCAAATAAAAACATTCCAGGGTTATACGGTTAACTGTTTATGAGTTAAATGAACATACCGACAAATTTATTTTGTTAAGGGAGATAACTCCATAAAAATTTCATTGAATCGCTCCGATCCAAATAAGCCAAAAATTACTGAGGATGTAACGAACTATTTGTAAAAAGAATTTTGTCGATATCTTTTTTTGTTACGAAGGAGATGCACACAGATGAAAAACAGTGAATAGGGAGATAACTTTTACAAAGAAAATGGTTCGGCTTAGCAGGGTGACAGTGTTCTCCCCAGGCCGTTTTAGTGTTGTGGTACCACGACGCTATATTTTTTCACCGTGATGCTATAATAATTCCCGCGACGCTATAATTATTTTGAAGATGCTATTTTACTTGTCCTCAATTTTGAACTTTCATCTATTATCGATTATAATCATAAAAATTAAATCACCTTTAATTGTAATCCCTTTAAGTCGGACACTAAAGGCAATCAAGAGATTGAATAGCCAGGTGTTAATTGCCCTCAGGGTGATAACTGTTTGGATGCGAATATCCCAAGCTGACACTTGCCACGTGTCTGCAATCGCCAATTTCGACATGGAAAAATTCAATTACAAAAGCAATTCGAAATCTATGTTTTGTATTATGAAATTTCAAAGATTAAAACGATTTTTTAATTTTTTAAAAGGTCGTTTATTTGTGCAACTCGAGTCTCCAAAAAATACTTTCTTTCTCTTCCGGTAATACGAGAGCGAGAATTTTGGTTTTGAGCTAAAATAAGTTTGATACTTCTTTAAAAAGTGATCCTAATTGGCTTAAGATTATGTTTAATTCATTTAATGCATTAAAAGCGTCTTATTCATTCACAATCTCTTGTCAAACAATGTTTATTCTCGGATTTTTTTTTCGTAAATTTTTCTACGGCCGCCATTGCACATTTTTGTGTAAACTACGGATCGGAACCGGACCAGATATGACAAAAATCCGCATTTTCACGATAATGACAACAGACGGACGGTAGACAGAAAAAATATACCTAGAGAAAACTACGCATTAATAGACTATTTGTTAGATAACTTTGTTAAAAATACGTATCATTTTGATGTAAAGATAAGAAATAACAGGGACTAATTCATTCAGTGCCATGAAACAAGTTTTTAAATTGATATTTTTTTTGCTACTTTTACTACTAGTACTTTATCTTTACTTAATATAATATAAAAAAATAGTTAATTTTTTGTACTAGATATTTAGTTTTGTATATATACAGGTTGCACTTTAATGAACCATTCATTCATTTGACTTATTGTTGGGTAACTGAAAGCACATATCTATTTTTATTTGGCACACTAGGAAAAAAATTAATTCTGTAACTATAAATGAATAAAGAAAAGTTTTTGGTCAAGGTAGTTTTTGATGAAGTTGAAGTCCAATCAACTTGAAACTTAGTACACATATTAACTATGATATGTATGATCTTTCCAATTTTAATGCCAAATTAAAGTATTGACCCCAATTTCACTGTCCAGTGATCAACATGTAAAATGATAGTGCGAGTGGGGCATCCGTGTACTATATATGGACACATTCTTGTTTTTTTCTGTTATATGTGCATTAAATAGAAAAAAGTCTACTGTTATGTTTATTTGTTTTTCAATCTCAATTTGATGAAAATCCTGGGATCCTTTTATGCATGTGTATTGCGCATGAATAGATCACTGAAGTTTATGAAAGTGGTTTCAGAAACATGAAATCAGGAGCCTGTAATTCAGTGGTTTTACGTTTGTTTATGTGTTACATATTTGTTGTTCGTTCATTTTTAACCGGATTTTTGTGACAAAAATGTCGGTTATTGATTTGGGGATGTACAGCGGGCAACCGGTCTGGCGGGCGGCCGGGCAGCAACTAAATATTGTCCGTGCATTTACTCATGAACCGTTCAACCAAAGCTTTTCAAATTTTAATATGTTGTTACAGACAACAAAATGAAGGTCAAGTCCAATAATGATGATTTTGACTTTAACGTTCAGGAGTTATGGTTCTTGAAAGATTGAAAAATGGCTTTTCCAGTCGTGTCTGTGCATTTACGCATGAACTTATCAACCAAAGCTTCCCAAATTTTAATATGTTGTTACTGATGACAAAATGGAGGTCAAGTTTAATTATGACGATTTTGACTTTTACCGTTCAGGAGTTATGGTTCTTGAAAGATTGAAAAATGGCTTTTCCAGTCGTGTCCGTGCATTTACCCATGAACTGTTCAACCAAAGCTTTTCAAATTTTAATATGTTGTTACTGATGACAAAATGGAGGTCAAGTTCAATAATGACGATTTTGACTTTTGCCGTTCAGGAGTTATGGTTCTTGAAAGATTGAAAAATGGCTTTTCCAGTTGTGTCCGTGCATTTACTCATGAACCATTCAACATAAGCTTTTCAAATTTTAATATGTTGATACTGATGACAAAATGGAGGTCAAATTTGATATTGACGATTTTCATTTTCACCGTTCATCAGTTATGGTTCTTGTGATATTGGCAGGATACAAATAAATGTTAATAAATTTGGTTTGCTGTTGTTGTGACAGCCTCTTGTTTTACATAAATAGACCGTTAGTTTTCTCGTTTGAATTGTTTTACATTGTCTTATCAGGGCCTATTATAGCTGACTATGGGGTATGGGCTTTGATCATTGTTGAAGGCCGTACAGTGACCTATAGTTGTTAATGTCTGTGTCATTTTGGTCTTTTGTGGATAGTTGTCTCATTGGCAATCATACCACATCTTCTTTTTTATATTTATTGGAGTGTAAACCAAGGGGGAATAATGAAATTGACCAATCCTGTTCAAGTATTTATTGATATATGCAAATCATATTATTATAAGAATTATTAATGTATCATTTTCTCGTTTGAATTGTTTTACATTGTCTTATCGGGGCCTATTATAGCTGACTATGCAGTATAGGCTTTGATCATTGTTGAAGGCCGTACAGTGACCTATAGTTGTTAATGTCTGTGTCATTTTGGTCTTTTGTGGATAGTTGTCTCATTGGCATTCATACCACATCTTCTTTTTTATATTTATTGAAGTGTAAACCAAGGGGGAATAATGAAATTGACCAATCCCGTTCAAGTATTTATTGATATATGCAAATCATATTATTATAAGAATTATTAATGTATCATGTTCATAGATATCTGTTAATTGTATTCTTTTATTTCAGGGATCTATTACAGATTCACAGATATCAAATTGGAGTCAGACGTCAGAATTTTTGTGGCACAGGGAAGTACATGTACTGATCATCAACTTGGTAATGTTAATAACTGTTTGACACTGATCTCAAATAATACTGTGAGTTCCTTAAAATTGCAACTAAAACAACTTGGAATAGTACATCAGACTGCACCAAAAGATACTATACACGAAAAAAACTGAGGAAGTTGTATCACACATATTTGAATTGCACCTGGCCAGTCTGATGAATTTAAAAGAAAGCAAAACTATCTTCTGGAATTACAACTTCATTACCTGAAGGATTTATATTAACATTATTTAAGATGAACATACAGACTGAAAACAATGTATTAAAGTAGCAACTGCTGGCTGTTCTGTCCAAAAAATACACAAAGTCAGATATAAACAGATACATACCTAACATTTCAAGCTACATGTATTATCAGTCTAAATATTAGATATTGAAACCACAGGATTAGTTGACATGGTCAAAGAAAAATACCCCAGAAAAAGGATGAACACTGTCAAATTAAAACATTCTATGGCATTCTTAACTGACTCCTGTTTTGTTCAATCAGTTAGTTAAATGTATGAAACACCAGATATGAAATTGGACTCTGTGGCAAAAGTCTAAGTATTCCAGATGTAGTCAGAACAGTATGTCTTTCACAGATGGTTAATATATATATGATATATATCTTTCTTATTGTGAAAATACTGACTTTACTCCATTAAGAAAATCATCCTTGTATAGAATCTTACAAACATATGCAGCTTCAAAAAGAACAAGTTTACAAGGTCTAGACAATATTGCAACAGATGAAAATGACACATTTACACGACTTGAAGAGATGATTGAAGAGCTTCATAATAAGGGATCCACATGTATGTCAAATGAACAGCCCAAGTTTTGTAATAATAAGCTTTCTGCAGCAAAGCAGTGCCTTAAAATTGATTTTAAACTACGTCATGTACATTGTGCATCTCAGAGTAGACGTGCAGACCATTGCATTACTTGACTTCTCAGTTACCCAAAAAGGCTAGAATTATACTCAGCATGTGATCATGAGCAGTGTCAGCTGATTCGAGATGTTGAAAATGTTACAGTGTGCTCAGTTCTGTGAAGATTCAGGAGAGAAAATTAACTGTATCAAACCATGGATCAGATGCATGTCTGGAAGAGACATATAGTCTGAACAATCAACTAAGACCAATCACAACTGGATATCCTAAAGGACCTCAAGCCTCAGCAGATTTTAATAATCATGGAGTTTGCAATGAAATTCCTGCCATAAAAGGTATATAACTATTCAAATGCATAAAATTTAGATTTTTATACGACCGCAAAATTTGAAAAATTTTTCGTCATATATTGCTATCACGTTGGCGTCGTCGTCGTCGTCGTCGTCCGAATACTTTTAGTTTTCGCACTCTAACTTTAGTAAAAGTGAATGGAAATCTATGAAATTTTAACACAAGGTTTATGACCACAAAAGGAAGGTTGGTATTGATTTTGGGAGTTTTGGTCCCAACATTTTAGGAATTAGGGGCCAAAAAGGGCCCAAATAAGCATTTTCTTGGTTTTCGCACTATAACTTTAGTTTAAGTTAATAGAAATCTATGAAATTTTGACACAAGATTTATGACCACAAAAAAACGGTTGGGATTGATTTTGGGAGTTTTGGTTTCAACAGTTTAGGAATTAGGGGCCAAAAAAGGGCCCAAATAAGCATTATTCTTGGTTTTCGCACAATAACTTTAGTTTAAGTAAATAGAAATCAATGAAATTTAAACACAATGTTAATGACTACAAAAGGAAGGTTGGTATTGATTTTGGGAGTTTAGGTCCCAACAGTTTAGGAATTAGGGGCCAAAAAGGGACCCAAATAAGCATTTTTCTTGGTTTTCGCACCATAACGTTAGTATAAGTAAATAGAAATCTATGAAATTTAAACACAAGGTTTATGACCATAAAAGGAAGTTGGTATTGATTTTGGGAGTTTTGGTCCCAACAGAATAAGGGGCCCAAAGGGTCCAAAATTAAACTTTGTTTGATTTCATCAAAATTGAATAATTGGGGTTCTTTGATATGCCGAATCTAACTGTCATGACTGTGTATGTAGATTCTTAACTTTTGGTCCCGTTTTCAAATTGGTCTACATTAAGGTCCAAAGGGTCCAAAATTAAACTTAGTTTGATTTTGACAAAAAATGAATCAGTTAGGTTCTTTGATATGCTGAATCTAAAAATGTACTTAGATTCTTGATTATTGGCCCAGTTTTCAAGTTGGTCCAAATCGGGGTCCAAAATTAAACTTTGTTTGATTTCATCAAAAATTGAATAAATGGGGTTCTTTGATATACCAAATCTAACTGTGTATGTAGATTCTTCATTTTTGGTCCTGTTTTCAAATTGGTCTGCACTAAAGTCCAAAGGGTCCAAA
This sequence comes from Mytilus galloprovincialis, assembly GCF_965363235.1. Classification (NCBI taxonomy): domain Eukaryota; kingdom Metazoa; phylum Mollusca; class Bivalvia; order Mytilida; family Mytilidae; genus Mytilus; species Mytilus galloprovincialis. The sequence continues at coordinate 26,104,136 of NC_134838.1, forward strand.
ATTAAACTTAGTCTGATTTTAACAAAAATTGAAATCTTGGGGTTCTTTGATATGCTGAATCCAAAAATGTACTTAGATTTTTTATTATGGGCCCAGTTTTCAAGTTGGTCCAAATCAGGATCTAAAATTATTATATTAAGTATTGTGCAATAGCAAGTCTTTTCAATTGCACAGTATTGCGCAATGGCAAGAAATATCTAATTGCACAATATTGTGAAATAGCAAATTTTTTTTTGATTAGAGTTGTCTTTCTTTGTCCAGAATAGTAAGCAAGAAATATCTAATTGCAAAATATTGTGCAATAGCAAGATTTTTTTTTAATTGGAGTTATCTTTCTTTGTCCAGAATCAACTTAAATCTTTGTTATATACAATATACAATGTATATTCACTTTTTACTACCAACTGATAAATTAAAATAATCTTTACCATTCAGTGATAACAAGCAGTTTTTTTACATCTTAATATTTTATGATGTATTTAAATGAGTAGTTATTGTTGCAAACTCCATTAGAAATTTTAATTGAGATTAGTTTTGGAATAAGGGAAAGGGGGATGTGATTAAAAAAATTGGGTTCAATTTTTCTCATTTGAAATTTCATAAATAAAAAAGAAAATTTCTTCAAACATTTTTTTGAGAGGTTTAATATTCAACAGCATAGTGAATTGCTCTAAGAGAAAACAAAAATTTTAAGTTCATTAGAACACATTCATTCTGTGTCAGAAACCTATGATGTGTCAACTATTTAATCACAATCCAAATTTAGAGCTGAATCCAGCTTGAATGTTGTGTCCATACTTGCCCCAACCGTTCAGGGTTCAACCTCTGCGGTCGTATAAAGAAGGAGCTCACTTCTTTCAATGCATACATACACATTCTCAGTCAAATTCAGTGTTTACAGTCAAATATGCCAGATTACATGTACATGTATATAATTTATTTGTTAAGCATGAAGGATTATGATACAAAATGTGAATTGTATGCAATTATTCATATTTGCTAGACAAATAAATAGCTTATACTGCAAAAGTATCTGTTTTCACCACATAAATGTCATTATGGTGTCATTTGTTTACATCACAACACCATTTGTATTTATATACTATACATGTAGATAGTGTAAAAAAAATAAAACTCTGGAACGATGAACAGAAAATGGAACATTAACAATGATTAAAAAAAAAAATGGTATTTTTACCTAATAGTGATATGATAGTGGGATTTTGTATTGACAGTTTTTATGGACATTTACTTTTAGATATACCTTGGAGTATGGAACATATACCTTTGTTATACATGTATCTTTCTTTTTTGTCACAGTATCGAGAAAAACAGAGTGATTGGTTTGGTCAGCATGGTAAGAACTGACATGTGACAGTTTGCATCATGGGGGATCCTAATGGAAAATTGTGTGTAAGTAAAATAAAATCTCTTATGTCTGAGATTTTTATTTCATGTACATTAATTATAACCCATGGATCAAAGTTCTGTAGGGTATAATGTTTTTGACTTTGTCCATCAGTCCTGTTCTAGTCATCCCAACTCCTCTGAAACCACTCAACAGAATTTTATAAAACTCTGTAGATAACAAGAACAAAATATGTAGATGTGTTTATCGACAGAAAATTACGATACACTGTTTTTTCTTTCATTACAATACATTGCAACATTAAAAAAAAAAATGTCAGATTTTTATAAATAAGCAAGTTATAATATAACTTCTGAATGAATTAAAATAAATCTTACACAATCGTCTTTGGATGCGTTATATGTGGGCACACTGTGACCATGTGATTGTTTCAAATCATCAATCATTTGATTCAAATGTCATGAATGTGGGAGATTAATAAATGATGTAAAAAAATCTGTAAACACATAAACATGATAAAGACAAGAAGAAGAATTTAAAATTTGCAAATCCAAAAACAAACAAAATTTGCAGAGTTTTCTCCAGCTGGGATGCGTTGGTTTTTATTGAGTCCTAAGTTAAATTATGACCATATTTGTTGACCATTGTAACAACTAGATATGGCTTTTTATTCCCTCTATGTCATGTGTGCGTTTTTGAAATTTGCATGTGAATATTAACAGAACTTCTCATTATTACCATGTAAATATTTTTTGTAAAAAATGCAAAATAACTTCAAAATGTATGTACACATTATACTTATGATACTTTTTTTTCTTGTAGCACAGAACCTTTACTCATTTGTTTAAATCCGAGAAATAAGATTGGTTTACTGTGGCATCAATTCTAGAAAACACCTTTTCCACTGTTAAGCTACAAGTTCCAAATATGAGAGATACTTTTGTCATCCTACTTACACCTGAAATATACTTTTATTAATTGTTGCAATGCCAATGGCGTCTTTGCAGGGTTACTCACACTAACAAAGAAATTCACTTATGTTAAATCAGGGTACTCACCATTTGACCATGACCTTAGGATGAAAGACAACAGCCAAAGCACCCTTCCTTTGCTTTTCATTTTTTTCCCCAATAATACATGTACATGTATGATTTTGTATACATTATTGTTCTTCTAAAACTTCATGCAATGATAATAGCATGAAATATATGCTTTCAAAATGTTGCTAAACATTTCTTTGTTCATATCTCGCAAAAGTGTAATTATCTTCTTTTCATACTGGAACCATTCACATGTGCTTCGATACAATGACCATATTTCTGGCGACTACATGATGTTTGGCTAATTAAAATGATTAAAATCTTTTTGTAAGTGCTGTTATACATAACAAAAAAAGTAGAATAACAGAAATACTGAAATCCAAGAAAAATCCTACAACAACCATGACAACTGACAAAATCTAATCACCAAATTCATCAAGCAACATAATCCAACGTTAACAGTTCTGAATATAAGTTACACAATACTTTACAATTGTTAAGCACTGGTTATGTTTCATGCTATTTAAAATCCTAATAATTATAAACAACCTTGGCTTATGTAGTTAGGATTAGTTTCTGCAAGCACTTAGTATAATAAACATACTGCCCTCAATTGATGCAATTCTGGGCTGGCAAACAACTGCATTCAGAAATATTAATTCAACACTTGCAACTTCGTCTTAATGTTAGATTTATTTTTCTTTATTGGATATTGTACCTCAACACTTAAGACAGTATATATATTTACTACATATTTATTTTTGTATTTTTTTTCTTTTCTAGATCAGATAACACAGGATGTTACCACTGTGGTATGGCTATCAATTCATGGCATTAGTGAGCCGAAAGGTTTGTAAATATTGTAGCTTTGCCTTTTATTTTTCAACCTTTTATTTTTAATTTTGTGTTAAATGAGGTCTTAATTTCCATTTAAGTTAAATATTTCTTTACAATTATGGAAACAATGCTGAATTTTCTGTTTCCATTCTCTAACTGAAGTTTGCATCAACCAAATAATATAAAAAATGTATACACAATGCTTATTCACACAAATTTTTAATGAAGCATGAATTTGGGTACATTCACTTTTAACGTTATGGGTTTATATGTCCGTTTGATACAACCGCAAAAATAATTAAAAAAAATTTAGTTGATATTTGTTATACGTTGTTGTCATCTGCCTTGTTGAGCGTCATCCAAGACCAATGATTTTAGGATAATAACTTTAGTATGTATAAGTAAATAGAAATCTATGACCACAAAAGGAAGATTGGGATTGGTTTTTAGAGTTTTGGTTCCAACAGTTTAGGAATGAGGGGTCAAAAGGGTCCAAAATTAAACTTTGTTTGATTTCATCAAAAATTGAATTATTGGGGTTCTTTGATATGCCGATTCTAATCGTTTATTTAGATTTGTGATGTCTGGGCCCCTTTATCAAATTGGTCCACATTGAGTTCTAGAGGTTCCAAAATTGAACTTTCTTTGATTTCATCAAAAATTGAATTGTTGGGGTTCTTTTTAAAATATGCTGAATCAAATCATGTATTTAGATTTTGTATATTGGACCATAGCAGGTAAATGTCCAATTTAATTTTTTTAAGTTCTAACACAACATTCATTGTGTGTCAACTAGCTATGTAGGCCAAAAATTAATTATTGTTTGTTTCCCTTTCCACGACTAACCCTGTAAAATCACTGCAACACGAAAAATTTTATTGGCCATTCTTGTCCAAATTTTTTTTTTCTATGTTGGTTTTTAGTGATATCTTTCCGATGCGTTGGTTTTTTTTTTTATACCTTTCTGATGCTGCAGTCATCAAACGTTTTAAATCAAAGCTTTTTTGCTTTGAAGCTTCTATATGATTTGGAATCAAGAAAAACAAACATAATGCTTTGCCACATGATTTGTGTTGTGTGCAAGGGTGATCTTAAATCTGAAGCATCTTTCAACCCACTGAGTGCACCTTGATTGGATTTGTCTTTAACCTCTGTTCCTGTTTAAAGGATAAAATCTTTTGAGTAAAAATAGTCTGAGACGTCTGAACAGGTTGAGCACAAGTCAGGAAATATATTTCCTGCTTTCAGAGAACGTCCCTGATTTCTGGTGTAAAAAAAAAGTTTAAATGTGATTTCATTTTTATGCCCCACCTACGATTGCCCCACCTACGATAGTAGAGAGGCATTATGTTTTCTGGTCTGTGCCTCCGTTCGTTCGTTCGTTAGTTCGTCCATCTGTGTGTCCGTTCGCTTCAGGTTTAAGTTTTTGGTCAAGGTAGTTTTTGAAGAATTTGAAGTCCATTCAGCTTAGTACACATGTTCCCCATGATATGATCTTTATAATTTTAATGCCAAATTATAGTTTTGACCCAAGTTTCATGGTCCACTGAACATAGAAAATGATAGAGCAAAGTTCAGGTTAAAGTTTTTGATCAAGGTAGTTTTTTAACTTTAACTTTCTTAAACTATCCTGGGTTTGTACCAAACTTGGACAGAAGCTTGTTTATGATCATAAGATAGTATCCAGAACTTAATTTTGTAAAAAATTAAATTCATTTTTTCGGTATTTTTCGGGCGTCAATCAAATGTTGTCCGTGCATTAACTCATGAACCGTTCAACTAAAGCTTTTAAAATTTTAATATGTTGTTACTGACAACTAAATGAAGGTCAAGTTCAATAATGGCGATTTTGACTTTTACCGTTCAGGAGTTATGGTTATTGAAAGATTGAAAAATGGTTTTTCCAGTCGTGTCCGTGCATTTACGCATGAACTGTTCTACCAAAGCTTTTCAAATTTTAATATGTTGTTACTGATGACAAAATGGAGGTCAAGTTCAATAATGACGATTTTGACTTTTACTGTTCAGGAGTTATGGTTCTTGAAAGACTGAAAAATGGAGTTTCCAGTCGTGTCCGTGTATTTACACATGAACTGTTCTACCAAAGCTTCCCAAATTTTAATATGTTGTTACTGATGACAAAATGGAGGTCAAGTTCAAAATGACGATTTTGACTTTTACCGTTCAGGAGTTATGGTTCTTGAAAGATTGAAAAATGGTGTTTCCAGTCATGTCCGTGCATTTTCTCATGAACCATTCAACCAAAGCTTTTGAAATTTTTATATGTTGTTACTGATGACAAAATAAAGGTCAAGTTCAACATGTTCAATAATGACGATTTTGACTTTTACCGTTCAGGAGTTATGGTTCTTGAAAGATCGTAAAATGGCGTTTCCATTCACTTTATTGCATTTACTCATGAACCATTCAATCTAAGCTTTTCTAATTTTAATATGTTGATACTGATGACAAAATGGAGGTCAAATTTGATATTGACGATTTTCCCTTTCACCATTCATCAGTAATGGTTCTTGTGATATTGCTAGGACACAAATAAATGTTAATAAATCCGGTTTGCTGTCGTTGTGACAGCCTCTTGTTTTCCTTTTTTTTGTTCAGCCTGCGATTTACAGCAAAAGTAGGTGAGACACTGGGTTCCGCGGAACCCTTACGAATTTTTTCATTACAAATTTTATTCATCACACTATTAGTTATTGCTTTATGATATGGTACAAAAATCAACTAAAAAAATCAATTTTGTTTGCCCCCAGGTGACTTTTAATATGTTTATAGCATTGAAAAAGCTCCAAATTATCTCCCTTTGATGCAAAAATACATTTTTTTGGCATTAAAGTTGAAATATCTTTTTTAAATCATCGATGACCTATATTTTTTATTATTGTTTTCAAAAAGCTGTACATGAACTAAATACTTGTAAAATTTAAGCGATTTCTGTAATTTAGTTCTTTTTTTATTTCGATATTACTTCTTTTTATACGACCGCAAATTTTGAAAAAATTTTCGTCGTATATTGCTATCACGTTGGCGTCGGCGTCGTCGTCGTCGTCGTCGTCGTCGTCGTCGTCCGGCGTCCGAATACTTTTAGTTTTCGCACTCTAACTTTAGTAAAAGTGAATGGAAATCTATGAAATTTTAACACAAGGTTTATGACCACAAAAGGAAGGTTGGTATTGATTTTGGGAGTTTTGGTCCCAACATTTTAGGAATTAGGGGCCAAAAAGGGCCCAAATAAGCATTTTCTTGGTTTTCGCACTATAACTTTAGTTTAAGTTAATAGAAATCTATGAAATTTTGACACAAGGTTTATGACCACAAAAGAACGGTTGGGATTGATTTTGGGAGTTTTGGTCTCAACAGTTTAGGAATTAGGGGCCAAAAAAGGGCCCAAATAAGCATTATTCTTGGTTTTCGCACAATAACATTAGTTTAAGTAAATAGAAATCAATGAAATTTAAACACAATCTTAATGACTACAAAAGGAAGGTTGGTATTGATTTTGGGAGTTTAGGTCCCAACAGTTTAGGAATTAGGGGCCAAAAAGGGACCCAAATAAGCATTTTTCTTGGTTTTCGCACCATAACGTTAGTATAAGTAAATAGAAATCTATGAAATTTAAACACAAGGTTTATGACCATAAAAGAAAGGTTGGGTTTGATTTTGGGAGTTTTGGTCCCAACATAATAAGGGGCCCAAAGGGTCCAAAATTAAACTTTTGTTTGATTTCATCAAAATTGAATAATTGGGGTTCTTTGATATGCTGAATCTAACTGTCATGACTGTGTATGTAGATTCTTAACTTTTGGTCCCGTTTTCAAATTGGTCTACATTAAGGTCCAAAGGGTCCAAAATTAAACTTAGTCTGATTTTAACAAAAATTGAAATCTTGAAGTTCTTTGATATGCTGAATCCAAAAATGTACTTAGATTTTTTATTATGGGCCCAGTTTTCAAGTTGGTCCAAATCAGGATCTAAAATTATTATATTAAGTATTGTGCAATAGCAAGTCTTTTCAATTGCACAGTATTGCGCAATGGCAAGAAATATCTAATTGCACAATATTGTGAAATATCAAAATTTTTTTTAATTAGAGTTATCTTTCTTTTTCCAGAATAGTAAGCAAGAAATATCTAATTGCAAAATATTGTGCAATAGCAAGATTTTTTTTTAATTGGAGTTATCTTTCTTTGTCCAGAATCAACTTAAATCTTTGTTATATACAATATACAATGTATATTCACTTTTTACTACCAACTGATAAATTAAAATAATCTTTACCATTCAGTGATAACAAGCAGTTTTTTTACATCTTAATATTTTATGATGTATTTAAATGAGTAGTTATTGTTGCAAACTCCATTAGAAATTTTAATTGAGATTAGTTTTGGAATAAGGGAAAGGGGGATGTGATTAAAAAAATTGGGTTCAATTTTTCTCATTTGAAATTTCATAAATAAAAAAGAAAATTTCTTCAAACATTTTTTTGAGAGGATTAATATTCAACAGCATAGTGAATTGCTCATTCATTCTGTGTCAGAAACCTATGCTGTGTCAACTATTTAATCACAATCCAAATTTAGAGCTGAATCCAGCTTGAATGTTGTGTCCATACTTGCCCTAACCGTTCAGGGTTCAACCTCTGCGGTCGTATAAAGCTACGCCCTGCGGAGCATCTGGTTGGTCCTGTTTTCAAATTGGTCTACACTAAAGTCCAAAGGGTCCAAAATTAAACTTAGTCTGATTTTAACAAAAATTGAAATCTTGGGGTTCTTTGATATGCTGAATCCAAAAATGTACTTAGATTTTTTATTATGGGCCCAGTTTTCAAGTTGGTCCAAATCAGGATCTAAAATTATTATATTAAGTATTGTGCAATAGCAAGTCTTTTCAATTGCACAGTATTGCGCAATGGCAAGAAATATCTAATTGCACAATATTGTGAAATAGCAAATTTTTTTTTAATTAGAGTTATCTTTCTTTGTCCAGAATAGTAAGCAAGAAATATCTAATTGCAAAATATTGTGCAATAGCAAGATTTTGTTTTAATTGGAGTTATCTTTCTTTGTCCAGAATCAACTTAAATCTTTGTTACATACAATATACAATGTATATTCACTTTTTACTACCAACTGATAAATTAAAATAATCTTTACCATTCAGTGATAACAAGCAGTTTTTTTACATCTTAATATTTTATGATGTATTTAAATGAGTAGTTATTGTTGCAAACTCCATTAGAAATTTTAATTGAGATTAGTTTTGGAATAAGGGAAAGGGGGATGTGATTAAAAAAAATTGGGTTCAATTTTTCTCATTTGAAATTTCATAAATAAAAAAGAAAATTTCTTCAAACATTTTTTTGAGAGGATTAATACTCAACAGCATAGTGAATTGCTCTAAGAGAAAACAAAAATTTTAAGTTCATTAGAACACATTCATTCTGTGTCAGAAACCTATGCTGTGTCAACTATTTAATCACAATCCAAATTTAGAGCTGAATCCAACTTGAATGTTGTGTCCATACTTGCCCCAACCGTTCAGGGTTCAACCTCTGCGGTCGTATAAAGCTACGCCCTGCGGAGCATCTGGTTCTCCTATTAGTTCAACAGTAAATAAGGACATTAACAAAAAATTATGCTTCTTTCAGAGGCAGATTGTTAGCGTAAATGAACGGTGACCCAATTTTTTTATTTCATTTTTAGCTCACCTGGCCTAAAAGGCCATGTGAGCTTTTCTCATCACTTGGCGTCCGTCGTCGTCGTCTGTCGTCGTTAACAATTTTTCAAACATCTTCTCCTCTGAAACTACTGAATGGATTTGGATGAAACATGATAGTTCCTTAGATTATCCTGCACAAAATGTGTGCTTCGATTTTTGATCCGTCAAAAAACATGGCCGCCCTTACTTTAAATAGAACATAGGGGTCAAATGCAGTTTTTGGCTTATATCTCAAAAACGAAAGCATTTAGAGCAAATCTGACACGGGGTAAAAATGTTCATTAGGTCAAGATCTATCAGCCCTGAAATTTTCAGACGAATCAAACTAACCATTGTTGGGTTGCTGCCACTTAATTGGTAATTTTAAGGAAATTTTGCAGTTTTTGGTCATTATCTTGAATATCATTATAGATAAAGATAAACTGTAAACAGCAAAAATGATCAGCAAAGTAAGATCTACAAATAAGTTAAATATGACCAAAATTGTCAATTGACCCCTTAAGGGGTTATTGTCCTTTAATGACAATTTTTTCACAATTTGTTCATCATATTTGCTAACTTTAAAAAATCTTCTCCTCTAAAACTACTCAACCAAATTCAACCAAACTTCAACTGAATGATCAGTAGGGTGTATAAAATAAAGTTTGTGTTTTATTTTCTATTTTGTCTAAAAACATGGCCGTCATGGCTAAAAATAGAACACAGGGTAAAATGCAGTTTTTGGCTTATATCTAAAAAACTCCAGCATTTAGAGCAAATAAGACTAGAAGTTAAAATATTTATTAGGTCAAGGTCTACCTGTCCTGAAATTTTCAATTTGCAATTTGCAAAAAAAATAATTTGTTGTGCTACTTCCAAAAAATAGAAAATATTCTGACCAGAAAAAAACCCATGTCCCCCTACAAGTTAAATGGTCCATGCCTAACTGTTATTAATGAAATCATTTAACTGTTTTGCTGTTATTGGAGCCCCTTGCCCCTTCTCAGCAGTGGAATAAATTCAAATCATGAATGAAGAAATTCGAAAGAATAACAATTTAATAATGTAACAATAACAATTTTATTGTTAAAATTCTTTTATTGTAACTATAATGTAATAAAAATAACGTCCTGCCGCTCTTCTTGTATGCATATTATATTAGAAGGAAACGTGTAAACATGGTAGAACTTGTATTTCTAATATTGAAGAATTGTTAGCTGTACATGTTTGCCTGGCATGGTTCAATATGTTCAATAAGGCATTATTTACCAGGTGAGCGATTCAGGCTCTTGAGAGCCTCTTGTTCTATTAAGTATATAATAAAGTTCATTTATCATGTTTATAGAAAAATATAAAGAAATCATATATTAGAAAGAAAAAAAAGATTTATACTGGAGAGCCCCCTTAATATAAACATATTTTATTTGTAATCATCAAAGGGAATGAGACACAAGCTAAGACTTATGATGTCTTCTTTGGTATCTTTTCTTGTCTACATGAAATTTTATTTTGCTGTTATCACAGTCCAGGCAATTACTGAAAACTGTAATATTACTTTTTAGCTCACCTGGCCCAAAGGGCCAAGTGAGCTTTTCTCATCACTTGGCGTCCGGCGTCCGTCGTCGTCCGTCGTCGTCGTCGTCGTCCGGCGTCGTCGTCCTGCGTTAACTTTTACAAAAATCTTCTCCTCTGAAACTACTGGGCCAAATTTAACCAAACTTGGCCACAATCATCATTGGGGTATCTAGTTTAAAAAATGTGTCCGGTGACCCGGCCAACCAACCAAGATGGCCGCCATGGCTAAAAATAGAACATAGGGGTAAAATGCAGTTTTTGGCTTATAACTCAAAAACCAAAGCATTTAGAGCAAATCTGACATGGGGTAATATTGTTCAACAGGTCAAGATCTATCTGCCCTGAAATTTTCAGTTGAATCGGACATTTCGTTGTTGGGTTGCTGCCCCTGAAATGGTAATTTTAAGGAAATTTTGCTGTTTTTGGTTATTATCTTGAATATTATTATAGATAGAGATAAACTGTAAACAGCAATAATGTTCAGCAAAGTAAGATCTACAAATAAGTCTACATGATCAAAATGGTCAGTTGACCACTTTAGGAGTTATTGCCCTTTATAGTCAATTTTTAACCATTTTTCGTAAATCTTAGTAATCTTTTAGAAAAATCTTCTCCTCTGAAACTACTGGGTCAAATTTAACCAAACTTGGCCATAATCATCATTGGGGTATCTAGTTTAAAAAATGTGTCCGGTGCCCCGCCCAACCAACCAAGATGGCCGCCATGGCTAAAAATAGAACATAGGGGTAAAATGCAGTTTTTGGCTTATAACTCAAAAACCAAAGCATTTAGAGCAAATCTGACACACAGTAAAATTGTTCATCAGGTCAAGATCTATCTGCCCTGAAATTTTCAGTTGAATCGGACATTTCGTTGTTGGGTTGCTGCCCCTGAAATGGTAATTTTAAGGAAATTTTGCTGTTTTTGGTTATTATCTTGAATATTATTATAGATAGAGATAAACTGTAAACAGCAATAATGTTCAGCAAAGTAAGATCTACAAATAAGTCAAATGACCAAAATGGTCAGTTGACCTCTTTAGGAGTTATTGCCCTTTATAGTAAATTTTTAACCATTTTTCGTAAATCTCAGTAATCTTTTACAAAAATCTTCTCCTCTGAAACTACTGGGCCAAATTTAACCAAATTTAGCCATAATCATCATTGGGGTATCTAGTTAAAAAAAGGTGTCCGGTAACTCGGCCAACAAACCAAGATGGCCGCCATGGCTAAAAATAGAACATGGGGGTAAAATGCAGTTTTGGGCTTATAACTCAAAAACCAAAGCATTTAGAGCAAATCTGACAGGAAGTAAAATTGTTGATCTGGTCAAGATCTATCTGCCCTGGAATTTTCAGATGAATTGGATAATCGGTTGTTAGGTTGCTGTCCCTGAATTGGTAATTTTGAGGAAATTTTGCTGTTTTTTGTTATTATCTTGAATATTATTATAGATAGAGATAAACTGTAAACAGCAATAATGTACAGCAAAGTAAGAACTAAAAATAAGTCAGGATGACCAAAATAGTCAATTGACCCCCTAAGGAGTTATTGCCCTTTATAGCCAATTTTTAACAATTTTCTTAAAATTTGAAGATTTTCAATAACATTTTCCACAGAAAGTACTGTTATAGATAGAGATAATTGTAAGCAGCAAGAATGTTTAGTAAAGTAAGATCTACAAACACATCACCATCACCAAAACACAATTTTGTCATGAATCCATCTGTGTCCATTGTTTAATATTCACATAGACCAAGGTGAGCGACACAGGCTCTTTAGAGCCTCTAGTTTATATAATATTACAAGTAAAAGTAATATTACAAAAAATAGTAATATAATTCTTATATTACTAAAACCTGTAATATTGTTATATTACTGAAATGTGTAATATAGTCTCCATATTACATAAAACAGTAATATTACTAGAAAATGCCTATATTACATAGAACTGTAACATAAGGCTAAAAATCACTAGGTTTTCATACTTTAATTACTATAATAATTTAGACGTATGATGATAATAAATTAATTATTAAACAATTCCAAATAATAATAATAATCCAATTAAAGTACATAGTATCAATTCAAAATAAAAAATCCAAAGTAAAACTATTTTCTCCTTACAATGTAAAATATAAAATAAATGCCAAATTTACTAAATCATAAAATGAACTTAATCTCAAAATCAAAATATAAAAGTCTTAAAAGTATTTTCTAAAATTAAATTATGATTCAGAGATAAATTTTGTCTCAACACTGCACAGTCAACTAGTAGACTGGTAAAACAATCTTTTAGGTCTAGTATAATGACATGAGCATGACGAGTAGTGTGAGGTTACGCTTCCAGAACACTGACTGCTATCTTAAAATATTCTCAAAAATAAAAGGGGAGTCAAAAAATACATTTTTGTCCAAACACTACAAAGTCAACTGGAAGACTGATCGTCAGTCCTACAGGTCCAGTATAATAGACTTTATCAGTGCAAGTTTGGGTTTCCGAAGGGTGACTGCTCTTCCAAAATTTTGCAACGATATTTATACTAAAACACAAAATAACTCAATTTATCCCGACGTGTTAATATTACTCTCATTAGCAAAAATAGACTTTAATTAACAACGCCTAATCATATAATGTTTTGATAAAATCTGTGGATGCTAATTGTCGAGCCTGCAACTTTTGTTGCAGAAAGCTCGACATAGGGATAGTGATCCGGCGGCGGCGGCGGTGTTAGCTAACTTCTTAAAAGCTTTATATTTTAGAAGGTGGAAGACCTGGATGCTTCATACTTTGTATATAGATGCCTCATGTTACGAAGTTTCTGTCAGTCACATGTCCAATGTCCTTGACCTCATTTTCATGGTTCAGTGACCACTTGAAAAAAAAGTTCAGATTTTTTGTAATGTTGAATTCTCTCTTATTATAAGTAATAGGATAACTATATTTGATATGTGCGTACCTTGAAAGGTCCTCATGTCTGTCAGACAGTTTTCACTTGACCTCGACCTCATTTCATGGATCAGTGAACAAGGTTAAGTTTTGGTGGTCAAGTCCATATCTCAGATACTACAAGCAATATGGCTAGTATATTCGGTGTATGGAAGGACTGTAAGGTGTACATGTCCAACTGGCAGGTGTCATCTGAACTTGACCTCATTTTCATGGTTCAGTGGTAAGTTATATTAATCTGAAGATCTGTTTACTTTTTTGTTATGATTCTTTATCTTATTTTAGAGTGATCATGTTTATTAAAAATACATGTTGTGCCGTATCTCAGAAACTATTTATGATTATTCCATAAATCTTCACACACTTTTTAGTTATATTAAAACCACAAAAGGAAGATTCAGATTTTTTTTTGGTGGTGATGGTCCAAACTGTTTAGGAATTACGGGCCAAGACCAGTATTTTTCTATCTTTATCTATATAGTCAATCTAGACTTCAAAAAAAGAGTGACGAAAGATACCAGAGGAACAGTCAAACTTATAAATCAACTAAAATAAATTGACAACATGCACCTGGCTAAAAATAAAAAAGACAAACAATAGAACACATGACACAACATAGGAAAATAAAGAATAAGCAACACGAATCCCATCAAAAATTGGGGGTCATCTCAGGTGCTCCAGAATGGTAAGCAGATTCTGCTCCACATGTGGCACCCGTCATGTTGCTTATGTAATAACAAGTCCGGTAAATAGTCTAATTTGGTAGGTCACATTCATGAAAGGGAAGGGGATTGTAGTAACAACATAAGGAACATATCCGATATCATTTGTGAAACAGTTATTTCATAACTTCAACTTATTAATACCTCAAGTAGAAGGTTGCATTGGGATTTTCACACCAAAATGTATGTCGCTTGAAAAATGTCTCACTGAGTCATGAAATGTTTACAGATATGGTGTGTCTGAATGATCTTGATGTGAATGTTTCTTTAAATTTAATTTCTTATTGTCTGTTGATAAGTTTATCTTGCTGTTAAAAAGTGTTATACAATAGTATATATACATGTGTATATTTAAAAAACTGACTGCATGACAAATCTCAAGTGACTTAAGAAAATAATGTGATTCTAATTGTCTAGTTTATTGAAATATTTTCTTTTTTTTCACTTTTTTTATAATTTATTGTCTTAGTTCACTTTTTTGAAAATTTTGCTTTTCAATGTTTTATATACTCATCCTCTAATGCTGTTTTATTTGATATTTTAGCAATCCATGGTGAATTTAAGTCACCCAGAAATACTGACAATAAAGAATGTAACAAAAGATAATGCTGGATGGTATGGTTGCTTGATTTCTATTCCACTTGGTAGATATTACCAGACTGCCTGGCTAACAGTTTTAGGTAAAGGCTTAGATAAGAATGAGAAATGTTTGTTTTTCACCAAGAAATAATACGTCTTAGAGCAAAATATTCACATAAAAATGATTTAATCGTTTGGAGAATTTAATTATCAATTTTCGATTACATCATTATCAATAAATTTTTTATAGACTGTCATAAAAATAGGAGGTTTGGCATCATGAAAATTGGAAATGTACAGTTTTTTCTTAAAAAATTAATTCTTTTAATGCCGCCACAACTGAAACGTCATATTATTTTACCCCTGTCAGTGTCTCTCTGTATGTCATTCCCATTATGGGTTTACAGTTATTCCACTTAACTCCTCCTACAGTTTGAATTCTAGGAAGTTTTCACTCTGATGTCTGTTTGTAGTCTTTGTACATGTATTGAAGGTGTGCATGTGGTCAGGGTTTTGATTTTGTTTAATATTTGCTCTTAATCATTTTTTGTAGTAGTTACTTGCATAAGGGGAGCTCGCATACAGATAATTGTCCTACAGTTTTATGCTAGGAAGTGTTCACTTAGTTGGTGGTTTTTCCATTTTTTGTGCATGGGGTCAGGATTTTGATTCTTATTTATATTTGCTCTTTTGGGTGATAATATAATTTACCTTTGTCATATTTAAGGTAAAGTGTTAGACAGGTATTTTTAAATAAGACTTTGCATCTGCAGGGGCATCATTTGTGTCTGTCAAAGAAATCCAACATTGACTTTGCTATAAAACAGTTTCAGAGTGAAGTGTGGCCAGGGATTTCACTTAGTCTAGTTTGTATTGTGTAATAATTAAATTTTGTATGTCATACATGTGATTCTTCCGATGGGAGTCGAAATCTCTTGTTTTTCAGACCCTCTTCCATCCCTCCCATTAAAATTTGAAATCTACAACTTTTGAAAATGTCAACATCGAAAAAGTTTCAGTAAACATTTTTGTTTACAGAATTAAAACTGACAGGGTAAAACTCTTGAGAAACTCGAAATTGATATCGGAAAAGTCTGTAAAAACAGAAGGTCACCATTTCTTTTTCTTGTTTTTGTGTCGTAAGGTAAATAGCTTCGAGTAATCAATGAAGGTGTTTATTATTAGACTATATATACAGCAATAACAAATTATTGGCAATTACCTGGTCATCAACTAGCTAGTTTAAGACACACGTCTGGATGATTAAAAGTGAAATACTGACAATGGATTAAGATGTAAAAAAAAAGACTTTAATTTGATGCTGTTGAAAACATTGAACAGTTATAGTACTGAACCTCAAAGACAAATGTCTTAATGAAATCAAATACGATATTTATGGCTTGTTTTCTATCTAAACCAATGGAATACCTAAGTATAAGTATGTTTGTCTTTGAAAATTCTAAATTTTTATAATTTGATGAAATGCAAACTATGTTATCCCATAGACATATAATGTATTATACATGTATGTCTCTGTTATTACCAAATACCCTAGCAACAAATTAAAAACAACCAATTATCTAGCCATATTTTCTCTGCCTGGAGATCTGATTTTAAATTGTACAAGTCAAGTGCCATTGGGTCAAGATCATGCTTACTACACTTCTTGCCAAGCTGACTATGGTGACCCTAATGACTTTATTAAACATATTGAGACAGCTACCTACCAGAAAGCCACTGCTCAATAGTGTTACCAAAGTTGACATTATGTAGCTTAAGCAGAGATACTTTTTACCAACTATATATGATGGCTGATCACTTTATCTTAACTTTATATATGTAATAAATAAATATTTGAAACCCCCTTATCTTATATTTCTATCAAGTAAAAATGGCTATGCAGGTGCTTAAAGTATAGAACACTTACAAAAAAGGAGAATAAGCAGTTTTAACACCAAAAATAATCATGGCGTTCATCGTTAAAAATGTTGAATTTGATACACACTTTAGAGTAACTTATGTAGTGGGTTATACAGTGTGCACCACATTTTTTTTAATGATATTATTCCTTCATAGACAGAAAAAAATATTACAATCATTCCTAAAATAAAGACTTTTAACAATTAAAAGTTTGATGAGGAGGAAAAAAGGATTGAATTGGATATAAATATTGTAGATAAGCCAGCTATTGAGCTGACACATATTTACCATTTCCTTTCAAACATATTATTTCATCTTTTGAAAACTTTTTAATTACAAATACTTTAATTGCAGATGAACAAGCAGAAGCAGTAGACATTAGGTCAGGAGGAACAAACGATAAAGAGCAAATAGTAATCTACATTATCGGTGGTGTCGCATCAGTAGTTGTTCTCTTCCTGTTACTCCTGATATTTATATGTTATAGACGTTACAAGAGGGTTCAGTCCAGCAAATATAGAAATGTCAAGAGAGTAATTGTCATGACACAGGCTAGTTTCAATATTCAAACATATTTTATTACTGATAAGTTCAAATACAAGTGCACAAAAAAGAATATGTTTGACTTATTCGGTTATAATTAGGAAATGAAGTTTTATGAGGAAGTTGTCTTTATATGGTGTAAAAGTTACAAAGTAAGTCTTAAGAAAGGAAGATTATTGAGATTCATTAAATGTTCATCAGTAATGTTTAGATTATGAAAATAGAGATATTCAATCTAGACAGAATCTAATTTAGTTTTAAGGAAGTTTTTGTCAATTTTAGATTTGAATATTTATAACAGCTTTGCATCTGGACTTGCTTCATTTATTATTAGCGATAGTCTGTGTGCTCTTCAAACTTTTATGATGTTTATTTCTATTACAAAATCATGATAATTAAAAAAATGACATGGATTTGCACACAAATTTGAAACAGGTATACATTTTAATTTCATATCAGAATGTTTTGCATCAATTCCAGAATGAGAATTACCATCCATACAAATCTTATGATGGTACACAACCATTTGTTTTACCCTCAATCAGAATTGAACCTGGTCCAAGAAGACGCTTGTCATCTGATTTGACCATGATGTCAGAGTATGATCTCCCTCTGGACAAACACTGGGAATTTAGACGGCAACAGTAAGTTAAAGCATAACATTGACCATTCCATGAAAGTTATCATACTGTAAAGACATATATATTGACTCATGACAACATTTTAACTTATATCTGTCGACCCACAAATAGCATTGCTCACTGTTTCTGACATCCAGATTGTTTCTTTGGTTAAAAGCTGTATAATGACCTGATATTTGATTGGTTGTATCAATTTTCAGATGAATTCAATAGATATTGTAACCACTGTAGTATGAAATATAACAAGAAGTTTTTCCAAAAACTCTTTTTTTCCAAGGTTTAACATTTTTTCATATATATACTGGAATCATTAGGGCTCAACAATAACACTTGTCTGATTGTCTTGTACTGGAGGATAAAAAGGTCAGACAAGTAAAAGCTATATCAATATTAATTTAATTTAACAGGTTTATATGCTCTTATAATATACTAGATTATGGAGTGTGTGTCCGAGCGAGAATATTTAGTCAGACGTCAGTCGCTACCCTGATATACCCTATCTTTTTTGGGTAATTAATACAGATAGCGTTTGACATCTTTAGCTGAACAGATTTATCATTTTTTCATAACTTAATTCATTGTATGCTGGTTCATATTCTGGACACCAGTCTTTGCTCCTTTCTAATATAATTCACAAACAAAAAACAAATAGGAAGCTTAGAAATGGAAAAATATTAAATACTTAACTCGTTCAAAGGGTAATTACACGTCTCAATCTTCAAAATCGCCTATCTAAAAATACTACCATCGCTAACATTTTTAAAAATAAAAATCGTGGTTACCCTTCTATCGATAAGTGTCATGCCAAAAAATGAGTAACATGTCCCTGTCTTTCCACCAACAATACGGTAAGGTCCACACTTAATGGTCGCTCATTTTCTTTAAAATTTGAAACTGATATAACTTGAAAAACAAACAGTCTTATTTATTTACTCACATGAAACAAACCAGGATGCGGTATTCAGTACGTAGGTTAAACTGGTCGATATTTATCTAAACGCACTCAAGAAAATAACCCAATAAATTCAAAAGTATCATTTATCAACACCTTAAGAAGCACAGTCATCTTATCAAATATTTAGCAGTTCAACCTTTGGAAGAAGTAAATAAGCAGCCTGGTGAATCTCATTCAAAGTTTGTACAATCACGGAAAATAATTGAATTAAATTAGATTAAAAAATATCAAGAACCGATACTGTTAACATTTTGGATATTGTTTCTAAAACTGTTCGAAAAAAAAACTTTCTCATGGTCGTAGAAAAAATCACAATCAAAGAAAATTTCGGACCAATCACACCAATATTTCGGACCTAATTTCTATTTCAAAAAACAACAGCAGACATTATCTGTTAACAAAGCTCTGTTCATTACCGATTAATAAGTTAAATAAAATTTTAGAGGATTGCAACACAATTTCATATAGCAGTCCTAAGTACGAAATTGTTCAAATTATAATGGCATATTGTTATTCTAAACTGTTTCCTAAAATTGATCGTCCTGAAGATCATAAAAAACATTTTATTAAAATAAAGTATGTCAATAAAGGTTTTGATTTTGTAAATATTGCTGGTATTTTTAACAACCATTCTGTTAAAGAACAAATTCCTGGATATTTTGATAATACTGAGCTCCCTCTTATTTGTTATATTTACAAGAAATCTACATGGAAATTTGTGTTAAATTATAGCCAATTGTGTAAAGATTTTAATATCAGTGAAAATACACCTACTTCATGTAATTGCAGTAATTCCAAATACATTTATGGACCAATTTCCCATGTTATAACAGGAGATCTTAACATATTTCAAGACGGAGAGTTAAAATAATTCCTCAGTAAAGGACCTAATTATCTTCCCCAGTCAATTATAAATTGGAATGAGTGTCGTAATATCATCCATGACTCACTCTGTACTTACTGTATGAAATGGATAAAACTGGAAAAAGCTGACAAAAAATTCGACTTTATAATAAAAACAAGATACAAATCCAATGAATTTACATTGACATGCCTATCAGACGGTGCCTCATATGCAAGTCTGATTTGACTTGGCATTGTTAAAAAGTAGATCCTAAGTTCTGTGACATGACTAGTTTCAGTTTTTCTTGACTAATAATTTTTGAAAAATATTTAAAAAGATATAAAACTAACTTCTGTTCTATTGTTTTAAATTTCTTTTGTTCCTTGAATCAACTTATAATGCAAAGTCCTCCTGGACAAGTTGAAAAAAATGTTATTGTAGAGGCCTGATCATGCAATACAATGTGAGAAACTTGATTTTCTGGTAATTTTTTAAAAGAGCAAATATAACATTCTCACATTACCTAGATAAAAAAAAACATGTGTCTCGGTACAAAATTGTTCAAAAACACTGAAAATTGTAAATCATTAGTAATAAATGGTTTAACCCATTAAAACATTTAATCCATCACTGCAAATGTTTGCACCTGTCCTAAGTCAGGAATCTGATGTACAGTAGTTGTAGTTTGTTTATATAATTTATATGTGTTTCTCGTTTCTTGTTTTTAGCTCACCTGGCCCGAAGGTCCAAGTGAGCTTTTCTCATCACTTGGCGTCCGTCATCCATCGTCGTTAACTTTTATAAAAATCTTCTCCTCTGAAACTACTGAGCCAAATTTAACCAAACATGGCCAAAACATTATTAGGGTATCTAGTTTAAAAGTTGTGTCCAGTGACCCGGCCAACCAACCAAGATGGCCGCCAGGGCTAAATATAGAACATAGGGGTAAAATGCAGCTTTTGGTTTATAACTCAAAAACCAAAGCATTTAGAACAAATCTGACATAGAGTGAAATTGTTTATCAGGTCAAGATCTATCTGCCCTAAAAATTTTAGATGAATCGGACAACCTTTTGTTGGGTTGCTACCCCTGAATTTTGCTGTTTTTGGTTATTATCTTGAATATTATCATGATTATAATAGATAGAGATAAACTAAACAGCAATAATGTTCAGCAAAGTAAGTTTTACAAATAAGTCAACATAACCGAAATGGTCAGTTGACCCCTTTAGGAGTTATTGCCCTTTATAGTCAATATTTAACCATTTTTCATAAATCTTAGTTATCACCAAAACACAATTTTGTCATGTCCTTGAATATTCACATAGACAAAAGTGAGCGACACAGGCTCTTTAGAGCCTCTGGTTTTATATAGATTAGAAAGTTGGTTTTCCCGTTTGAATGGTTTTACTCTAGTAATTTTGGGGCCCTTTATAGCTTGTTGTTCAGTGTGAGCCAAGGCTCTGTGTTAAGGCCGTACATTGACATATAATGGTTTACTTTTATAAATTGTCATTTGGATGGAGAGTTGTCTCATTGGCACTCATACCATATCTTCTTATATCTAAGAAAATGTGTACAACTATTAGAATTTTATTTAGTTATATATATATGGTTACATCAATCAGTATCTCAATATCTAAATGAATATGAGATGAAATAATTTATTTATTGTTATAGGTTATCACTTGGTGAACCTCTTGGGGAAGGAGCATTTGGTAAAGTTTTTAAAGCAGAAACTGTTGGTTTAAATAAAGCTCCAACAACTGCCATAGCAGTCAAGATGTTGAAGGGTAAAATTTACTTATATATTTTAGATCAAAAGTCAAATAGTATTAAAGAAAACTGGATTTATGCTTAGGTTTTCTTTTTTTATTAGACAAGCATAAAATTTTGGGAAATAAGAATTGAATTTTTTCCATCTTTTTTATCTTTATTGAAAAATTTGCATTGTTATGGCCCTGCAACGAATATGGCCCGCAACAAAGATGTCGGTGCCATATAGTTTTATCCATGTCCGTAATTCGGTCATTCCGTAATTCTGTCATTCCGTCATTCCATCATTCTGTCATTCCCTAATTCCACAACTAGGAATTGTTAAGTTTCAGTTTTGTTCCGCTTGGCTCATTTTTGCTATAATTATGGGCTTTGAACTTTGATAATTTTTTGAAAATCACAGTTAAAAGGATGAATTGTTTGAGTATAAAGGACAAGATTATAAATATCCAATTAATGTTCTGATTCAAACAATAAAATAATTACAAATCAATTAATGTCATTAGTGCTGTAATGAATTGTTAAAATCTCAATACTTTTATTTTTTGTTTGATGATTCTAGCTGTTAATCTGGATTATCCCACCTCAATCAACAGGCCTTGAAGTAATAAATATTTGAGTCAGTTTTTTGTACTTAAACAAATAAAAACCAATCAAAATGCTGGATTTTATGTTTTGAGCAAGATTTTTGTGCTCCGAGCACTGAGCAAAGTTTTATGACTTCAACCCCAGGTCTAATGAATGTCAAAACAAATCAGTGACAGGTTGACCTTGTTCCTAATTAAATTTGTTCAGGTTACAATTATGTGATAATCATGTTTTCAATCATAATTTCTTGAAAGGTTTTAAACAGTTGTTTAAAAGTTGAAAAGTTACAAAGTAAAAACGTATTTATAAAAATAAACTTCTCATAGAATAAATCATCACTTTACAATATTATGTCACATGACTGACCAACATGACTTGTGATCACCTGATATATTATATGGTTTATCTTTTCAAAATGAGTGTTGTTTATTCAATTTTCATACACTTTTCTTCAACTCTTCACATACAAAACAATAAGTTATGACAACAAGGAACACAACTCTAGGCTGATTTAACCAATAACAAAAGCTTTATTGTGTCTTCAATATTAAGACAATTGGCAAATTTCCGGATTGCAAAACATATTGACAAATTTACACGAAAAACGTAACAACAAAGATATAAAATGTATTTTATTTGAATAAAACATGACAAATCAAGAATATTAATATTATAACACATAAAAAACAATCAAGGTTTGAGCAAAAAAAATCCTTACTTTTCACTTCAATTGGAAATTTCTTGGTCCAATTTTGGACCTGAAAAAAAACTAAGAAAATATTTGTAGTCATGTATAACACACAGGGTATAAATGTAAATGTGTTCGTTATACATACCAAAAGACAGTACTCCTTATTACATAAACATGGATAGTTTGTAGGATCGATTAAAACCCATTTTAATGTCCCATTTATTATGCCCCATTTTGGTGCATTATGTTTTCTGTTCTGTGCGTCCATTCATTCGTTCTTTTGTCTGTCCATTTGTTCATCTGTCCATCCATTGGTTCGTTCTTCCGTCCGTTTGTCCTTCCGTCTGTCTGTCCCGCTTCAGGTTAAAGGATTGGTTAAAATTTTTGGTAGAGGTAGTTTTTGATGAAGTTGAAGTCCAATCAACTTGAAACTTAGGGCTCATGTTTTCTATTTTATAATCTTTGTAATTTTTATGCCAAACTAGAAATTTTCCCCCATTTTCAAGGTCCACTGAACATAGAAAATAATAGTGTGGATGGGCTATTCATGTACTGGGGACACATTCTTGTTAGCTATAACCATTTGAGCTTATGTTATCACTAATGACTTGGCCTCCATCATCATCTGTTGTTAACTATTTCAAAAAACCTTCTCTGAAACTACTGGGCCAAAGATTTCAAACTTTAACAAAAAAAAATTTCCTTAATGATCTGGTATCTTGCTTATAAATTGTATCCGAAGTTTTGATCCATCGACAAACATGGCTGCCATTGTTGGGTTCCTGCCACTAAATTGGTTATTTTAAGGATTTTTTTTAGTTTTTGTATGAAATTAATTAAAGATAAAGATAAACTGTAAACAGCAAAAAATGTTCAGCAAAGTAACATCTTCAAAAATGTTTTTTATGACAAAAATTATCAATTGACCCGTTACGGAGTTATTGACCTTTAAGGAAAATTACACAAGTTGTTTTATTTTTTTTTTAACTATATAAATCTTCGCAAATGAATTTAGTATAAATTTGTATTTTATTTCCTTGTACTTCAAGAAACAAAGACACTATGGTTAAAATGGAACAAATGGGTAAAATGCATTTATTTGCTTTTAATGAAAATATGACAGATACAATGAACATTGTATTGGCATTTGTAAGCCTCTTATTATTAAATATAAATTGAAAAGCAAAAACAGTCATTGATGAAAGATTTAAGCAAAAAAACAAACTTGTGAGCAATGCAAGCTCTGCTTGTTCTATTGGGGATCCAAGGCAGTGGCGTAGCCAGGGTTGAAATGATGTGGATGTTTTGCCGAGTCGAGCGAGCCGAAAAATGTTTTGGACCTTTTTGTGCAGAAAATATTTTTTATTTAAGCACATGTACTCCCCCAGAATCCGACACTAGTTAGATTTTTGTTTAAATTCAAAATACCCACCAATTCATATATTTATATTTTTAACCAAATTTTATTGTTTTCTTGAAACTACCATCATTCAATTCATAAATATTTGATGTAAAGTTTCCCCCCCAATCTTCTATTTGACATATCAAAAACCGTTTAAACGGACTCCATTACAGCGGCACTTCTGTATAATTTAGGAACTTCTGAGTATAGGAACTGAAGTGACTTCTCTTTCCAGGAATTTGAGTCTACAACCTTTGATTTTTTATTACTGAGCTAAACGCATGCAGGAGACATAAAAATACCGGGCGTCCGATCGTCCGGTATTGTTAGCACTCTCATGTGTACAATTCATGTCAGATTAAGTGAAACTCATATCATAAGCAATGTCTTTGACAATTTTGAAAATAATTCGTAATCAAATATTTTTAACTAGTAAT
Organism: Mytilus galloprovincialis; assembly: GCF_965363235.1. Classification (NCBI taxonomy): domain Eukaryota; kingdom Metazoa; phylum Mollusca; class Bivalvia; order Mytilida; family Mytilidae; genus Mytilus; species Mytilus galloprovincialis. The sequence continues at coordinate 26,128,718 of NC_134838.1, forward strand.
GTCCCTTTGAAATATAAATTGTAATGGAAATCCCATTTCATTTGCTGTGAAGCTTTTATTTCTTTTTATACGACCGCAAATTTTGAAAAAATTTTCGTCGTATATTGCTATCACGTTGGCGTCGTCGTCGTCGTCGTCGTCGTCGTCGTCGTCCGAATACTTTTAGTTTTCGCACTCTAACTTTAGTAAAAGTGAAAAGAAATCTATGAAATTTTAACACAAGGTTTATGACCACAAAAGGAAGGTTGGGATTGATTTTGGGAGTTTTGGTCCCAACATTTTAGGAATTAGGGGCCAAAAAGGGCCTAAATAAGCATTTTCTTGGTTTTCGCACTATAACTTTAGTTTAAGTTAATAGAAACCTATGAAATGTTGACACAAGGTTTATGACCACAAAAGAAAGGTTGGGATTGATTTTGGGAGTTTTGGTTCCAACAGTTTAGGAATTAGGGGCCAAAAAAGGGCCCAAATAAGCATTATTCTTGGTTTTCGCACAATAACTTTAGTATAAGTGAATAGATATCTATAAAATTTCAACACAAGGTGTATGACCACAAAAGGAAGGTTGGTATTGATTTTTGGAGTTTTTGTCCTAACAGTTTAGGAATAAGGGGCCCAAAGGGTTCAAAATTAAACTTTGTTTGATTTCATCAAAAATTAAATAATTGGGGTTCTTTAATATGCTGAATCTAACTGTGTATGTAGATTCTTAATTTTTGGTCCCGTTTTCAAATTGGTCTTCATTAAGGTCCAAAGGGTCCAAAATTAAACTAAGTTTGATTTTAACAAAAATTAAATTCTTGGGCTTCTTTGATATGCTGAATCTAAACATGTACTTAGATTTTTGATTATGGGCCCAGTTTTCAAGTTGGTCCAAACAGGATTCAAAATTATTATATTAAGTATTGTGCAATAGCAAGAAATTTTCAATTGAACAGTATTCAGCAATAGCAAGAAATCTTCAATTGTACAGTATTGTGCAATAGCAAGAAATTTTCAATTGCACAGTATGGTTCAATAGCAAGAAATCTTCAATTGACAGTATTGCGCAATAGCAAGAAATATCTTATTGCACAATATTGTGAAATAGCAATCAATTTTCAGTTATTTGGAGTTATCTTTCTTTGTCCAGAATAGATATTTGTGCAATAGCAAGATATTTTCAATATTCTTTGAAAATTTGAGTTATCTTTCTTTGTCCAGAATAGTAGTTTAATCAACTTAAATCATTGTTTTATACAATATACAATGTATTTTCACTTTTACTACCAACTGATAAATTAAAACAATCTTTACCATTCAGTGATAAAAAGCACTTTTTTTACATTTTAATATTTTATGATGTATTTAAATGAGCAGTTATTGTTGCAAACTCCATTAGAAATTTGAATTAAGATCAGTTTTGGAATAAGGAAAAGGGGGATGTGAAAACAAAATTGGGGGGGGGGGGGGGGTCAATTTTTCTCATTTCATATTTCATAAATAAAAAGAAAATTTCTTCAAACATTTTTTTGAGAGGATTAATATTCAACAGCATAGCGATTTTTTTTTTTAAGTTCATTAGACCACATTCATTCTGTGTCACCAACCTATGCTGTGTCAACTATTTAATCACAATCCAAATTTAGAGCTGAATCCAGCTTGAATGTTGTGTCCATACTTTCCCCAACCATTCAGGGTTCAACCTCTGCGGTCGTATAAAGCTGCGCCCTGCGGAGCATCTGGTTAGATATTAAAAAAGAAAAAGAAATAAAAGTTTTTTTTAGTTATTCCCTTGTTCCTTGGCCTTTGATAGATAAAATATGACATGTAATGTGCATGGCGGGGAATATTGGATCTTTGTTCTTTACTGAATAAAAATAAAATTAGTATTTGAACCTAAATAGAAACAGGAATTCATAAGCCTAGGACTTATCACGATCTATTACAAATTGATTTGTTTTATCACGTCGTTTACAATATCGCAAGAAACGATATCAGGATATGGTGTTTTAGTTGTTAGTTACTATAGTCAAATGAGAAGCCATCCCTCCACTAGGTTCAATTTCAGATGAAACATGTCCACGGGTCTGCGTATCAGTCCTCTCCGCTTGCCTTAGCTGATGACATAGACTATTTATACGAAGAAAAGTTAACTTGAAACACTATTCTGCGATTCATGTATCAAACTAAATTATCCTAAATGAAAGACCAGGCATACTGCTTCGAAAATGATTGGATGTTATCCTCATATCCTCAGCCTTGTTACATTTTGATACTTCCGAGTTAAACTGCTGTTTTTTTTATTTTTGTTTTGTCAAAATGATGTGGATGCTTGAGCATCTGAGCATACATGCAAGCTATGCCACTGCAAGGGGAGGGTTCCTGATCAATGTTTTTGAATGGGGACATATAGTCCTGGGTTGGGACAAATTACTTTTGATTCATTAACATTAGTTTGATACCAATTTTCGTGGGTACAGGTGAACATTGAATTCAAATGTTCATTGAATAACATATTTTGAATAGGCTTTGAATACAGAGATTGGAAAAATTACAAAATCAAATATCCACGATTATGCAAGTTTTAAGCAATCCATGAAAATGAATGAATCCACAGTATTCTTTGAATGTGACCAATGGTTTTATCGATTAATAATTGTCAATATTATTTAAATATTTTAGAGGATGCAACCGATAGAGAATTGACAGATTTAATGCAAGAAATGGAAGTGATGAAATTAATAGGATGCCATGAAAATATTATTAATTTCCTGGGATGTTGTACACAAAATGGTAAGTGGTGTACTTTAAGGGTTAAAAACGATCTTGGTCCAATGGGCAGCACTTGTTGTCTGTCGTCCATATTAAATGTCCGTTAACTTTTAAAAAATCTTCTCCTCGAAATTACACAGGACCCATGCTCTGAGAAAACCATCAACTGCCCCCTGTCTGATTTGCTCCAAATGGTTTAGTTTCAGAGATATATACAAAAATCTGCATTTTACCCCTATGTTCCATTTTTATTCATGTGGGCCATGAGGGTTGGAAGGTGGGGTCATCTGATACATTTTTTAAAGAAAAAACATATTAATTATTATGGTCAAGTATGGTTAAATGTGTCTCAGTAGTTTCATAGAAAGAAGATTACCCACACATGTCAGATTTGCTCTAGGTGTAATACCACCATTGATTTTTCCCTATTAAAATTGAAAAAGGAAATGGGGAATGTGTCAAAGCGACAACAACTCGCCCATAGTCTTTGTTAAATTTGCACTTTTAGAAAAAATGTGCAGAATTTATCTTTGTTACAAATAAAGATATACTTGGCATGAGTAAAGTTTTATCCTGTCCAGTACTATAGAAAAAATTTAACATAACATTTGATTGCATACAAGAAAATAACCATCATTGGAACTTAACCAATCAAAGGAGTAGGAGCAATAAGGCCTTATTCGGCCCAAAAATTACTGTAAATTAAAAAGTTATCATACATATAGTAGATAAGATGCACACAGATATACAGATTATGTGACGTCATTTAAATATATTGGTAGATAAGGTGTACATCGTAGTTACAAAGCGAGTTAAAGTGGTTGTGAATCGAAATATATATATATATTATTGTGGAAATTCCAATACGTCACAAAGCAATATGGCGATTGTTTACATCAATGTTGACAATGAGTTGACAATGAGATGATGTGTTGAAACACGAAAAGGAAAATATCTCTCGAATGTGAATAAAATGCATGCAAACGTAAGTGAATCTATATATCAGATATTTTATTTAGTATAAAAGAATGCAGTATTATTCGATTTTGTTTTATAAAGAATATCAATTGTGGTAAATATAAATAATGTGTGTTGCATGAATTTAATATTTGAAATTTCAATATTTTCACAACCATAAAAGAAATTGTGTTTATTTAAATATTATGGAATCTAACATCTGAACAAGAATTTGTGTATTAATATTCATGTCACGTGATAAGATAGGCACGATAGTAGATAAGGTGCACACAGATATACAGATTATGTGACGTCATTTAAATATATTGGCAGATAAGGTGTACATCCTAGTTACAAAGCGAGTTAAAGTGGCTGTGAATCGAAATATATATATATATTATTGTGGAAATTCCAATACGTCACAAAGCAATATGGCGATTGTTTACATCAATGTTGACAATGAGTTGACAATGAGATGATGTGTTGAAACACGAAAAGGAAAATATCTCTCGAATGTGAATAAACTGCATGCAAACGTAAGTGAATCTATATATCAGATATTTTATTTAGTATAAAAGAATGCAGTATTATTCGATTTTGTTTTGTAAAGAATATCAATTGTGGTAAATGTAAATAATGTGTGTTGCATGAGTTTAATATTTGAAACTTCAATATTTTCACAACCATAAAAGAAATTGTGTTTATTTAAATATTATGGAATTATACATTTGAACAAGAATTTGTGTATTAATATTCATGTCACATGATCAGATAGGTACATGGTAGATTAGGTCCACACAGATATACAGATTATGTGACGTTATTTATATATATTAGTAGATAAGGTGTACATCGTAGTTACAAAGCGAGTTAAAGTGGCTGTTATTCGAAAATATATATATTGTTGTGGAAATTCCAATACGTCACAAAGCAATATGGCGATTGTTTACATAATAATAATAAAATTCTTTATTTAACGAAGGTAAAACATTTAACAATTACATGTTAATCTTCAAAAACTATCAATACAAATAAAAAACGTACAAAAATACATACAATATAAAATACATAATACAGTTAAATAAGCACATATGCATTCAGTAGAAGAAGAAAAAGAAATACATTAGTTTCATGCATCTTTATTCTGTTCAGTTAGAAAATAGTTTGAACAGTTGGTCATAAATGTATCTAAATTATCTATTTCTTTAATATTATTTGGTAAATTATTCCAGGTAATAAGACCAGAATATTTAAATGTTCTTTTCAAAAAATCAGAATTAGGTCTTGGTAAATGAAGAAGTGGCATGTTCACGTCCTTAATATATGCATATTTATTTGCCACTTGACTTTAAGAAGCCATCCTTTAACATATTTGGTCGGGTTCTTGTCTCTTTGACATATTCCCCATTTCCATTTTCAATTTTATCATCAACTAAAAAGTAAAACAAGACAAAGAAAATTTGCCTGTCTGTAATTGTAGGAACTTAATTTCACACAGTGGCAATTTTCACAAATAAATTTATATTCTCGCTCTATCATTTACCGAAATTGACGAAATACCTATTTGCTGTGACGATGTTTGATATTATACAAACTAAAGGCATGTAGAACAAAATCAGAAAACTTTTCCAAAGCCCGAAGTTTTTTTATTGTTTTTATTTTCTTCTTCAAAAGTTTGACAATGGAATTTGATACACAAATCCGAACATTTGAGTTTAATAAAGCATATTACACATAGAGTTTGTTCTAGAACGGGAGCCTGTCGTGAATTTAAAAGTGATGCAAAAGACGTCACACTTCTTCTGATGTCAATCGAAGTAAAACCGTTAAATATTTTAAACTAAACACTGGTGTTGTCACCATAACTAATTATGGTTTATTTCATACAACACAAACGATTTAAAATGGGCCGTGGCATTTTTGAGAAATAACTTTAAGGCCAAAATATTGGCCATGTGGCACAGATTTTCTGAATACCATTAAAGTCAATGAGGCTATCAGTTTTTACAAATACTAATAAATTGCAATTAACACCAATTAAAAGACTGATCAAATATAAAAAAAACACAAATACAGTAAAAACATTCGACACTTGAGAGTGATAAATGAACGAAGCAGACATACTGTGGTGTCATCACACGAGCAATCATATACAGGTACCATGCAGAATAGCGTGACGTTATCAATTGTTGTCAGGGTTGCCATGGTGCTGTTTGATAAAGTTTGAAGCCAGGCCGATTCTTAGCAGTCAAAGGTAAAACGTTTTTCAATGCCATGGCAGTCAAAGGGTCAATACTCTATGATAAAACCACAAAAACGTAAAACGCTTCAAATTCTACAAACTGGCATGTAGACTCCTGCTGTCCTTTTGTAGCTAAGTACAAAAAATGTACAAGGAGAAGACATCATATCTAAGTTTTATTTATCCGGTTGGGAACAAACCCTCTATATGGTGTTTATACCTGTATAGAGGGATAAAATTATTGCTGGTGCTGGAAAAATATAAAATATGTTATTTTTGTGAAGTCATGAAAGGCTATTTTATTTCTTGCCTTGATCCCTTTCTGCGACAGGAAAGTGTCACAGCAAGAATAAGCTTTTGGGTCGATCTGGCCCCACGTAGATCCGGCCCAAGTCGATCCGGCCCAACGTCGATCCATCCCATATGTAAAATCGATCCGGCCCCAATAAAAAATATATTTATCATGTATATAAGAAATAAAAATAAAGATATATATTAATTGTAATTCATAAATTTTTATGATTTTTATTATAATGTCAATAAATGTAAAAGGTGTACGGTAAAAAAATAAAAAAGACCTTTGAAAAATATCTATTTTAGATGAGTATAAAACAACTAGGTTGATTATGTTTTTATTGCAAGTTTTCTAGATTATTGGGTATATTCATATTATAACGTATATAAAAGAACTCAAACATCAACATTAATCAGCAGTAAGGCCCTGGGTTCGTTCTCCTTATTTTTATCAAGGACGCATAATACTAAAATATTAATATTATGGGTATTTAAGTTAAATAAACCTTTTCAGATATTTAAATGGTATAAATTCTCGAAATTCACGAAAACACATGAAAATAATTAAAAGTTAATGGCTTGTTTTGGAGCATTAATAGGTCATAATAATAATTCTCACTGATTGTTGTTATAATTGCCTTTGATACATTAATAATTGGAATAATCCGAATGAAACAACTGGATTATTCGGGTTAATCTTAATCAAATTGGTTACGCTTCTGCGCATGTGCACCATTAGGAAATTTAATTGTGCTTCCGAAAGTTTCAAAATAATGATATCATTTATTCATACAATCCATCTCGTGTTAAATTCAAGTATGTACGAGGAGAGTATGACTTCAAATCAATTATGCTTGAACAAAATATATATGGATTTAGTCATGTTAGTGTTTCTGTCTGTGTTCAGATCTTTAACGCAATCAAATCATATTCCAGTTTTGGACATGTGTTTTTTAGAACGAAGGTTAAAATATTTTATGTCAAAGAGAAGATGTGGTATGATTGCCAATGAGACTACTCTCCACAAGAGATCAAATGACACAGAAGTTAACAACTATAGGGCACAGTATGGCCATCAACAATTAGCAAAGCCCATACCGTATAGTCAGCTATAAAAGGCCCCGAAATGACATTGTAAAACAATTCAAACGAGAGATCTAACAGTCCAATCTATCAAAAACAAATATGTAACACATAAACAAAGGACAACCACTGAATGACCGACTCCTGACTAGGGATAGAAACATACATACAGAATGTTGCGGGGTGAGACATAAGAGGTGTGTTCATATTTGTTTTTTATTTAAGCGTTCATCCTGAGATTGCGGTACCTTTTTGGTCACTATTTATGTGTTGCGTCTAAATATGAATTGTAACACTTTATAGTGACTGAACAGGTTGATTTAACTTCCTCAAGAAACAGAAAAAGAAGACGAATTCAATGGAACAGCTCTAGACTATTTAACATGCAAGCTGATTATAGATAGATTTATAAGGATAGTAACGTAAGTTATCAATAGATTGAATAATAATGGGGATAACCAACATTTTTATGCCGCAGCCTTAGCTATGGATGTTATAGTTTGACTCGACCAAATGTTTGAAACTTATACACAATGCTTATTACGCAAAACACGGATCAAGTTTGAATTTTAGTGGCATAACTTTAACCTTTCTAGAGAAAATGTATAGTACTATCAAACACTTATCAAAGCTGGTATATAGACCAGTTACATCCCTGAATAAGTAAACATTAAATAACTAAAGAGCATTACAAATAGTATCAACAGGTCAAATAAACAAGAAAGTACGATTTGAGAGTACTCTTAGTTACTGAAAAGCCAAAAACAATTAATTAAAAAAAAATCATGCATCAGAGACTAAAATCAACTAAAACAGATCCCAGAGATTTAGTATTTCAACGTCATGAACAGTCAAAGAAGACATGACTTGTGCAATGCCAAAAATAAATGTATGCTTGTTAACATATTGAAAAATTGCTGAATTTTTCGTCGTTTTCTTTCTCAAACTTAAGTTTTCCTCAACCTAACGTTATAAAACTTATACACAATTCTTATTGCAACAAAATACAGATGAAATTCAAATTTTGATGGTGTTACTATTACTTTTCTAGAGTTATGCCCCTTTACAAATGAAAAAATTACTGAATTTGTTAGTTGGTCTATCTTTTGAAACATGCTTGGTATAATTGGTTTTTATTGTGTAGAAAGATAGTACTATTATGTTAGATGGTCTATCTTTTGAAACATGCTTGGTATAATTGGTTTTAATTGTGTAAAAAGATAGTACTATGATGTTAGATGGTCTATCTAATGAAACATGCTTGGTATAATTGGTTTTTATTGTGTAGAAAGATAGTGCTATGATGTTAGATGGTCTATCTAATGAAACATGCTTGGTATAATTGGTTTTTATTGTGTAGAAAGATAGTACTATGATATTAGTTGGTCTATCTTTTGAAACATGCTTGGTATAATTGGTTTTTATTGTGTAGAAAGATAGTACTATTATGTTAGATGGTCTATCTAATGAAACATGCTTGGTATAATTTGTTTTTATTGTGTAGAAAGATAGTACTATGATATTAGTTGGTCTATCTTTTGAAACATGCTTGGTATAATTGGTTTTTATTGTGTAGAAAGATAGAACTATGATGTTAGATGGCCTATCTCATGTAACATGCTTGGTATAATTGGTTATTATTGTGTAGAAAGATAGTACTATGATGTTAGATGGTCTATCTAATGAAACATGCTTGGTATAATTGGTTTTTATTGTGTAGAAAGATAGTACTATTATGTTAGATGGTCTATCTAATTAAACATGCTTGGTATAATTGTTTTTTATTGTGTAGAAAGATAGTACTATGATGTTAGATGGTCTATTTAATGAAACATGCTTGGTATAATTGGTTTTTATTTTGTAGAAAGATAGTACTATGATGTTAGATGGTGTATCTAATGAAACATGCTTGGTATAATTGGTTTTTATTGTGTAGAAAGATAGTACTATGATGTTAGATGGTCTATCTAATAAAACATGATTGGTATAATTGGTTTTCATTGTGTAGAAAGAACGTACTATGATGTTAGATGGTCTATCTAATGAAACATGCTTGGTATAATTGGTTTTTAGTTTGTAGAAAGATAGTACTATGATGTTAGATGGTCTATCTAATGAAACATGCTTGGTATAATTGGTTTTTATTGCGACATAAGATAGTACTATGATGTTAGATGGTCTATCTAATGAAACATGCTTGGTATAATTGGTTTTTATTGTGTAAAAAGATAGTACTATGATGTTAGATGGTTTATCTAATGAAACATGCTTGGTATAATTGGTTTTTATTGAGTAGAAAGATAGTACTATGATGTTTGATGGTTTATCTAATGAAACATGCTTGGTATAATTGGTTTTTATTGAGTAGAAAGATAGTACTATGATGTTAGATGGTCTATCTAATGAAACATGCTTGGTATAATTGGTTTTTTTTTTGTGTAGAAAGATAGCACTATGATGTTAGATGGTCTATTTAATGAAACATGCTTGGTATAATTGGTTTTTATTGTGTAAAAAGATAGTACTATGATGTTAGATGGTCTATCTAATGAAACATGCTTGGTATAATTGGTTTTTATTGTGTAGAAAGATAGTACTATGATGTTAGATGGCCTATCTCATGTAACATGCTTGATATAATTGGTTATTATTGTGTAGAAAGATAGTACTATGATGTTAGATGGTCTATCTAATGAAACATGCTTGGTATAATTGGTTTTTATTGTGTAGAAAGATAGTACTATGATGTTAGATGGTCTATTTAATGAAACATGCTTGGTATAATTGGTTTTTATTTTGTAGAAAGATAGTACTATGATGTTAGATGGTGTATCTAATGAAACATGCTTGGTATAATTGGTTATTATTGTGTAGAAATATAGTACTATGAAGTTAGATGGTCTATCTAATGAAACATGCTTGGTATAATTGGTTTTTGTAGAAAGATAGTACTATGATGTTAGATGGTCTCACTAATGAAACATGCTTGGTATAATTGTTTTTTATTGTGTAGAAAGATAGTAATATGATGTTAAATGGTCTATCTAATGAAACATGCTTGGTATAATTGGTTTTTATTTTGTAGAAAGATAGTACTATGATGTTAGATGGTCTATCTAATGAAACATGCTTGGTATAATTGGTTTTTATTGCGACATAAGATACTACTATGATGTTAGATGGTCTATCTAATGAAACATGCTTGGTATAATTGGTTTTTATTTTGTAAAAAGATAGTACTATGATGTTAGATGGTCTATCTAATGAAACATGCTTGGTATAATTGGTTTTTATTGTGTAGAAAGATAGTACTATGATGTTAGATGGTCTATCTAATGAAATATGCTTGGTATAATTGGTTTTTATTGTGTAGAAAGATAGTACTATGATGTTAGATGGTCTATCTTATGAAACATGCTTGGTATAATTGGTTTTTATTGTGTAAAAAGATAGTACTATGATGTTAGATGGTCTATCTAATCAAACATGCTTGGTATAATTTGTTTTCATTGTGTAGAAAGATAGTACTATGATGTTAGATGGTCTATCGTTTGAAACATGCTTGGTATAATTGGTTTTTATTGTGTAGAAAGATAGTACTATGATGTTAGATGGTCTATCTAATTAAACATGCTTTGTATAATTTGTTTTTATTGTGTAAAAGATAGTACTATGATGTTAGATGGTCTATCTAATGAAACATACTTGGTATAATTGGTTTTTATTGTGTAGAAAGATAATACTATGATGTTATATGGTCTATTTTTTTTAAAATGCTTGGTATAATTGTTTTTTATTGTGTAGAAAGATAGTACTATGATGTTAGATGGTCTATCTAATGAAACATGCTTGGTATAATTTGTTTTTATTGTGTAGAAAGATAGTACTATGATGTTATATGGTCTATCTAATGAAACATGCTTGGTATAATTGGTTTTTATTGCGACATAAGATAGTACTATGATGTAAGATAGTCTATCTAATGAAACATGCTTGGTATAATTGGTTTTTATTGTGTAGCAAGATAGTACTATAATGTTAGATGGTCTATCTAATGAAACATGCTTGGTATAATTGGTTTTTATTGTGTAGAAAGATAGTACTATGATGTTAGATGGTCTATCTAATGAAACATGCTTGGTATAATTGGTTTTTATTGTGTAGAAAGATAGTACTATGATGTGAGATGGTCTATCTAATGAAACATGCTTGGTATAATTGGTTTTTATTGTGTAGAAAGATAGTACTATGATGTTATATGGTCTATTTTTTTTAAAATGCTTGGTATAATTGTTTTTTATTGTGTAGAAAGATAGTACTATGATGTTAGATGGTCTATCTAATGAAACATGCTTGGTATAATTTGTTTTTATTGTGTAGAAAGATAGTACTATGATGTTAGATGGTCTATCTATTGAAACATCCTTTGTATAATTGGTTTTTATTGTGTAGAAAGATAGTACTATGATGTTAGATGGTCTATTTAATGAAACATGCTTGGTATAATTGGTTTTTATTGTGTAAAAAGATAGGATTTATATAAGTCAGCTATACCGTGTGATGCGTTTTCAGATTCATCACTCGACAACTTCTTGTTTACCGAACACTTGCATATTTTTACACTATTAATATTATCCACTTGCGGCGGGGGTATCATCAGTGAGCAGTAGCTCGCAGTTTCACTTGTTAAACATGCTTTGTATAATTTGTTTTTATTGTGTAAAAAGATAGTACTATGATGTTAGATGGTCTATCTAATGAAACATACTTGGTATAATTGGTTTTTATTGTGTAGAAAGATAATACTATGATGTTAGATGGTCTATTTTTTTTAAAATGCTTGGTATAATTGTTTTTTATTGTGTAGAAAGATAGTACTATGATGTTAGATGGTCTATCTAATGAAACATGCTTGGTATAATTTGTTTTTATTGTGTAGAAAGATAGTACTATGATGTTATATGGTCTATCTAATGAAACATGCTTGGTATAATTGGTTTTTATTGCGACATAAGATAGTACTATGATGTAAGATGGTCTATCTAATGAAACATGCTTGGTATAATTGGTTTTTATTTTGTAGCAAGATAGTACTATAATGTTAGATGGTCTATCTAATGAAACATGCTTGGTATAATTGGTTTTTATTGTGTAGAAAGATAGTACTATGATGTTAGATGGTCTATCTATTGAAAAATGCTTGGTATAATTGGTTTTTATTGTGTAGAAAGATAGTACTATGATGTTAGATGATCTATCTAATGAAACATGCTTGGTATAATTGGTTTTTATTGTGTAGAAAGATAGTACTATGATGTTATATGGTGTATTTTTTTTAAAATGCTTGGTATAATTGTTTTTTATTGTGTAGAAAGATAGTACTATGATGTTAGATGGTCTATCTAATGAAACATGCTTGGTATAATTTGTTTTTATTGTGTAGAAAGATAGTACTATGATGTTAGATGGTCTATCTTTTGAAACATTCTTTGTATAATTGGTTTTTATTGTGTAGAAAGATAGTACTATGATGTTAGATGGTCTATCTAATGAAACTTGATTGGTATAATTGGTTTTTATTGTGTAGAAAGATAGTACTATGATGTTAGATGGTCTATCTAATGAAACATGCTTGGTATAATTGGTTTTTATTGTGTAAAAAGATAGTACTATGATGTTATATGGTCTATCTAATGAAACATGCTTGGTATAATTGGTTTTTATTGCGACATAAGATAGTACTATGATGTAAGATGGTCTATCTAATGAAACATGCTTGGTATAATTGGTTTTTATTGTGTAGCAAGATAGTACTATAATGTTAGATGGTCTATCTAATGAAACATGCTTGGTATAATTGGTTTTTATTGTGTAGAAAGATAGTACTATGATGTTAGATGGTCTATCTAATGAAACATGCTTGGTATAATTGGTTTTTATTGTGTAGAAAGATAGTACTATGATGTTAGATGGTCTATCTAATGAAACATGCTTGGTATAATTGGTTTTTATTGTGTAGAAAGATAGTACTATGATGTTAGATGGTCTATCTAATGAAACATGCTTGGTATAATTGGTTTTTATTGTGTAGAAAGATAGTACTATGATGTTAGATGGTCTATCTAATGAAACATGCTTGGTATAATTGGTTTTTATTTTGTAGAAAGATAGTACTATGATGTTAGATGGTCTATCTAATGAAACATGCTTGGTATAATTGGTTTTTATTGCGACATAAGATAGTACTATGATGTTAGATTGTCTATCTAATGAAACATGCTTAGTATAATTGGTTTTTATTGTGTAGAAAGATAGTACTATGATGGTAGATGGTCTATTTAATGAAACGTGCTTGGTATAATTGGTTTTTATTGGGAAGAAAGATAGTACTATGATGTTAGATGGTCTATCTAATGAAACATGCTTGGTATAATTGGTTTTTATTGTGTAGAAAGATATTACTATGATGTTAGATGGTCTCACTAATGAAACATGCTTGGTATAATTGGTTTTTATTGTGTAGAAAGATAGTAATATGATGTTAGATGGTCTATCTAATGAAACATGCTTGGTATAATTGGTTTTTATTTTGTAGAAAGATAGTACTATGATGTTAGATGGTCTATCTAATTAAACATGCTTGGTATAATTGGTTTTTATTGCGACATAAGATACTACTATGATGTTAGATGGTCTATCTAATGAAACATGCTTGGTATAATTGGTTTTTATTGTGTAAAAAGATAGTACTATGATGTTAGATGGTCTATCTAATGAAACATGCTTGGTATAATTGGTTTTTATTGTGTAGAAAGATAGTATTATGATGTTAGATGGTCTATCTTATGAAATATGCTTGGTATAATTGGTTTTTATTGTGTAGAAAGATAGTACTATGATGTTAAATGGTCTATCTTATGAAACATGCTTGGTGTAATTGGTTTTTATTGTGTAGAAAGATAGTACTATGATGTTAGATGGTCTATCTAATCAAACATGCTTGGTATAATTTGTTTTTATTGTGTAGAAAGATAGTACTATGATGTTAGATGGTCTATCTTTTGAAACATGCTTGGTATAATTGGTTTTTATTGTGTAGAAAGATAGTACTATGATGTTAGATGGTCTATCTAATGAAATATGCTTGGTATAATTGGTTTTTATTGTGTAGGAAGATAGTACTATGATGTTAGATGGTCTATCTCATGTAACATGCTTGGTATAATTGGTTATTATTGTGTAGAAAGATAGTACTATGATGTTAGATGGTCTATTTAATGAAACATGCTTGGTATAATTGGTTTTTATTGTGTAGAAAGATAGTACTATGATGTTATATGGTCTATTTTTTTTAAAATGCTTGGTATAATTGTTTTTTATTGTGTAGAAAGATAGTACTATGATGTTAGATGGTCTATCTAATGAAACATGCTTGGTATAATTTGTTTTTATTGTGTAGAAAGATAGTACTATGATGTTAGATGGTCTATCTTTTGAAACATTCTTTGTATAATTGGTTTTTATTGTGTAGAAAGATAGTACTATGATGTTAGATGGTCTATCTAATGAAACTTGATTGGTATAATTGGTTTTTATTGTGTAGAAAGATAGTACTATGATGTTAGATGGTCTATCTAATGAAACATGCTTGGTATAATTGGTTTTTATTGTGTAAAAAGATAGTACTATGATGTTATATGGTCTATCTAATGAAACATGCTTGGTATAATTGGTTTTTATTGCGACATAAGATAGTACTATGATGTAAGATGGTCTATCTAATGAAACATGCTTGGTATAATTGGTTTTTATTGTGTAGCAAGATAGTACTATAATGTTAGATGGTCTATCTAATGAAACATGCTTGGTATAATTGGTTTTTATTGTGTAGAAAGATAGTACTATGATGTTAGATGGTCTATCTAATGAAACATGCTTGGTATAATTGGTTTTTATTGTGTAGAAAGATAGTACTATGATGTTAGATGGTCTATCTAATGAAACATGCTTGGTATAATTGGTTTTTATTGTGTAGAAAGATAGTACTATGGTGTTAGATGGTCTATCTAATGAAACATGCTTGGTATAATTGGTTTTTATTGTGTAGAAAGATAGTACTATGATGTTAGATGGTCTATCTAATGAAACATGCTTGGTATAATTGGTTTTTATTTTGTAGAAAGATAGTACTATGATGTTAGATGGTCTATCTAATGAAACATGCTTGGTATAATTGGTTTTTATTGCGACATAAGATAGTACTATGATGTTAGATTGTCTATCTAATGAAACATGCTTAGTATAATTGGTTTTTATTGTGTAGAAAGATAGTACTATGATGGTAGATGGTCTATTTAATGAAACATGCTTGGTATAATTGGTTTTTATTGGGAAGAAAGATAGTACTATGATGTTAGATGGTCTATCTAATGAAACATGCTTGGTATAATTGGTTTTTATTGTGTAGAAAGATATTACTATGATGTTAGATGGTCTCACTAATGAAACATGCTTGGTATAATTGGTTTTTATTGTGTAGAAAGATAGTAATATGATGTTAGATGGTCTATCTAATGAAACATGCTTGGTATAATTGGTTTTTATTTTGTAGAAAGATAGTACTATGATGTTAGATGGTCTATCTAATTAAACATGCTTGGTATAATTGGTTTTTATTGCGACATAAGATACTACTATGATGTTAGATGGTCTATCTAATGAAACATGCTTGGTATAATTGGTTTTTATTGTGTAAAAAGATAGTACTATGATGTTAGATGGTCTATCTAATGAAACATGCTTGGTATAATTGGTTTTTATTGTGTAGAAAGATAGTATTATGATGTTAGATGGTCTATCTTATGAAATATGCTTGGTATAATTGGTTTTTATTGTGTAGAAAGATAGTACTATGATGTTAAATGGTCTATCTTATGAAACATGCTTGGTGTAATTGGTTTTTATTGTGTAGAAAGATAGTACTATGATGTTAGATGGTCTATCTAATCAAACATGCTTGGTATAATTTGTTTTTATTGTGTAGAAAGATAGTACTATGATGTTAGATGGTCTATCTTTTGAAACATGCTTGGTATAATTGGTTTTTATTGTGTAGAAAGATAGTACTATGATGTTAGATGGTCTATCTAATGAAATATGCTTGGTATAATTGGTTTTTATTGTGTAGGAAGATAGTACTATGATGTTAGATGGTCTATCTCATGTAACATGCTTGGTATAATTGGTTATTATTGTGTAGAAAGATAGTACTATGATGTTAAATGGTCTATCTAATGAAACATGCTTGGTATAATTGGTTTTTATTTTGTAGAAAGATAGTACTATGATGTTAGATGGTCTATCTTATGAAACATGCTTGGTGTAATTGGTTTTTATTGTGTAGAAAGATAGTACTATGATGTTAGATGGTCTATCTAATCAAACATGCTTGGTATAATTTGTTTTTATTGTGTAGAAAGATAGTACTATGATGTTAGATGGTCTATCTTTTGAAACATGCTTGGTATAATTGGTTTTTATTGTGTAGAAAGATAGTACTATGATGTTAGATGGTCTATCTAATGAAATATGCTTGGTATAATTGGTTTTTATTGTGTAGGAAGATAGTACTATGATGTTAGATGGTCTATCTCATGTAACATGCTTGGTATAATTGGTTATTATTGTGTAGAAAGATAGTAATATGATGTTAAATGGTCTATCTAATGAAACATGCTTGGTATAATTGGTTTTTATTTTGTAGAAAGATAGTACTATGATGTTAGATGGTCTATCTAATGAAACATGCTTGGTATAATTGGTTTTTATTGCGACATAAGATACTACTATGATGTTAGATGGTCTATCTAATGAAACATGCTTGGTATAATTGGTTTTTATTTTGTAAAAAGATAGTACTATGATGTTAGATGGTCTATCTAATGAAACATGCTTGGTATAATTGGTTTTTATTGTGTAGAAAGATAGTACTATGATGTTAGATGGTCTATCTAATGAAATATGCTTGGTATAATTGGTTTTTATTGTGTAGAAAGATAGTACTATGATGTTAGATGGTCTATCTTATGAAACATGCTTGGTATAATTGGTTTTTATTGTGTAAAAAGATAGTACTATGATGTTAGATGGTCTATCTAATCAAACATGCTTGGTATAATTTGTTTTCATTGTGTAGAAAGATAGTACTATGATGTTAGATGGTCTATCGTTTGAAACATGCTTGGTATAATTGGTTTTTATTGTGTAGAAAGATAGTACTATGATGTTAGATGGTCTATCTAATTAAACATGCTTTGTATAATTTGTTTTTATTGTGTAAAAGATAGTACTATGATGTTAGATGGTCTATCTAATGAAACATACTTGGTATAATTGGTTTTTATTGTGTAGAAAGATAATACTATGATGTTATATGGTCTATTTTTTTTAAAATGCTTGGTATAATTGTTTTTTATTGTGTAGAAAGATAGTACTATGATGTTAGATGGTCTATCTAATGAAACATGCTTGGTATAATTTGTTTTTATTGTGTAGAAAGATAGTACTATGATGTTATATGGTCTATCTAATGAAACATGCTTGGTATAATTGGTTTTTATTGCGACATAAGATAGTACTATGATGTAAGATAGTCTATCTAATGAAACATGCTTGGTATAATTGGTTTTTATTGTGTAGCAAGATAGTACTATAATGTTAGATGGTCTATCTAATGAAACATGCTTGGTATAATTGGTTTTTATTGTGTAGAAAGATAGTACTATGATGTTAGATGGTCTATCTAATGAAACATGCTTGGTATAATTGGTTTTTATTGTGTAGAAAGATAGTACTATGATGTTAGATGGTCTATCTAATGAAACATGCTTGGTATAATTGGTTTTTATTGTGTAGAAAGATAGTACTATGATGTTATATGGTCTATTTTTTTTAAAATGCTTGGTATAATTGTTTTTTATTGTGTAGAAAGATAGTACTATGATGTTAGATGGTCTATCTAATGAAACATGCTTGGTATAATTTGTTTTTATTGTGTAGAAAGATAGTACTATGATGTTAGATGGTCTATCTATTGAAACATCCTTTGTATAATTGGTTTTTATTGTGTAGAAAGATAGTACTATGATGTTAGATGGTCTATTTAATGAAACATGCTTGGTATAATTGGTTTTTATTGTGTAAAAAGATAGGATTTATATAAGTCAGCTATACCGTGTGATGCGTTTTCAGATTCATCACTCGACAACTTCTTGTTTACCGAACACTTGCATATTTTTACACTATTAATATTATCCACTTGCGGCGGGGGTATCATCAGTGAGCAGTAGCTCGCAGTTTCACTTGTTAAACATGCTTTGTATAATTTGTTTTTATTGTGTAAAAAGATAGTACTATGATGTTAGATGGTCTATCTAATGAAACATACTTGGTATAATTGGTTTTTATTGTGTAGAAAGATAATACTATGATGTTAGATGGTCTATTTTTTTTAAAATGCTTGGTATAATTGTTTTTTATTGTGTAGAAAGATAGTACTATGATGTTAGATGGTCTATCTAATGAAACATGCTTGGTATAATTTGTTTTTATTGTGTAGAAAGATAGTACTATGATGTTATATGGTCTATCTAATGAAACATGCTTGGTATAATTGGTTTTTATTGCGACATAAGATAGTACTATGATGTAAGATGGTCTATCTAATGAAACATGCTTGGTATAATTGGTTTTTATTTTGTAGCAAGATAGTACTATAATGTTAGATGGTCTATCTAATGAAACATGCTTGGTATAATTGGTTTTTATTGTGTAGAAAGATAGTACTATGATGTTAGATGGTCTATCTATTGAAAAATGCTTGGTATAATTGGTTTTTATTGTGTAGAAAGATAGTACTATGATGTTAGATGATCTATCTAATGAAACATGCTTGGTATAATTGGTTTTTATTGTGTAGAAAGATAGTACTATGATGTTATATGGTCTATTTTTTTTAAAATGCTTGGTATAATTGTTTTTTATTGTGTAGAAAGATAGTACTATGATGTTAGATGGTCCATCTAATGAAACATGCTTGGTATAATTTGTTTTTATTGTGTAGAAAGATAGTACTATGATGTTAGATGGTCTATCTTTTGAAACATTCTTTGTATAATTGGTTTTTATTGTGTAGAAAGATAGTACTATGATGTTAGATGGTCTATCTAATGAAACTTGATTGGTATAATTGGTTTTTATTGTGTAGAAAGATAGTACTATGATGTTAGATGGTCTATCTAATGAAACATGCTTGGTATAATTGGTTTTTATTGTGTAAAAAGATAGTACTATGATGTTATATGGTCTATCTAATGAAACATGCTTGGTATAATTGGTTTTTATTGCGACATAAGATAGTACTATGATGTAAGATGGTCTATCTAATGAAACATGCTTGGTATAATTGGTTTTTATTGTGTAGCAAGATAGTACTATAATGTTAGATGGTCTATCTAATGAAACATGCTTGGTATAATTGGTTTTTATTGTGTAGAAAGATAGTACTATGATGTTAGATGGTCTATCTAATGAAACATGCTTGGTATAATTGGTTTTTATTGTGTAGAAAGATAGTACTATGATGTTAGATGGTCTATCTAATGAAACATGCTTGGTATAATTGGTTTTTATTGTGTAGAAAGATAGTACTATGATGTTAGATGGTCTATCTAATGAAACATGCTTGGTATAATTGGTTTTTATTGTGTAGAAAGATAGTACTATGATGTTAGATGGTCTATCTAATGAAACATGCTTGGTATAATTGGTTTTTATTTTGTAGAAAGATAGTACTATGATGTTAGATGGTCTATCTAATGAAACATGCTTGGTATAATTGGTTTTTATTGCGACATAAGATAGTACTATGATGTTAGATTGTCTATCTAATGAAACATGCTTAGTATAATTGGTTTTTATTGTGTAGAAAGATAGTACTATGATGGTAGATGGTCTATTTAATGAAACGTGCTTGGTATAATTGGTTTTTATTGGGAAGAAAGATAGTACTATGATGTTAGATGGTCTATCTAATGAAACATGCTTGGTATAATTGGTTTTTATTGTGTAGAAAGATATTACTATGATGTTAGATGGTCTCACTAATGAAACATGCTTGGTATAATTGGTTTTTATTGTGTAGAAAGATAGTAATATGATGTTAGATGGTCTATCTAATGAAACATGCTTGGTATAATTGGTTTTTATTTTGTAGAAAGATAGTACTATGATGTTAGATGGTCTATCTAATTAAACATGCTTGGTATAATTGGTTTTTATTGCGACATAAGATACTACTATGATGTTAGATGGTCTATCTAATGAAACATGCTTGGTATAATTGGTTTTTATTGTGTAAAAAGATAGTACTATGATGTTAGATGGTCTATCTAATGAAACATGCTTGATATAATTGGTTTTTATTGTGTAGAAAGATAGTATTATGATGTTAGATGGTCTATCTTATGAAATATGCTTGGTATAATTGGTTTTTATTGTGTAGAAAGATAGTACTATGATGTTAAATGGTCTATCTTATGAAACATGCTTGGTGTAATTGGTTTTTATTGTGTAGAAAGATAGTACTATGATGTTAGATGGTCTATCTAATCAAACATGCTTGGTATAATTTGTTTTTATTGTGTAGAAAGATAGTACTATGATGTTAGATGGTCTATCTTTTGAAACATGCTTGGTATAATTGGTTTTTATTGTGTAGAAAGATAGTACTATGATGTTAGATGGTCTATCTAATGAAATATGCTTGGTATAATTGGTTTTTATTGTGTAGGAAGATAGTACTATGATGTTAGATGGTCTATCTCATGTAACATGCTTGGTATAATTGGTTATTATTGTGTAGAAAGATAGTACTATGATGTTAGATGGTCTATTTAATGAAACATGCTTGGTATAATTGGTTTTTATTGTGTAGAAAGATAGTACTATGATGTTATATGGTCTATTTTTTTTAAAATGCTTGGTATAATTGTTTTTTATTGTGTAGAAAGATAGTACTATGATGTTAGATGGTCTATCTAATGAAACATGCTTGGTATAATTTGTTTTTATTGTGTAGAAAGATAGTACTATGATGTTAGATGGTCTATCTTTTGAAACATTCTTTGTATAATTGGTTTTTATTGTGTAGAAAGATAGTACTATGATGTTAGATGGTCTATCTAATGAAACTTGATTGGTATAATTGGTTTTTATTGTGTAGAAAGATAGTACTATGATGTTAGATGGTCTATCTAATGAAACATGCTTGGTATAATTGGTTTTTATTGTGTAAAAAGATAGTACTATGATGTTATATGGTCTATCTAATGAAACATGCTTGGTATAATTGGTTTTTATTGCGACATAAGATAGTACTATGATGTAAGATGGTCTATCTAATGAAACATGCTTGGTATAATTGGTTTTTATTGTGTAGCAAGATAGTACTATAATGTTAGATGGTCTATCTAATGAAACATGCTTGGTATAATTGGTTTTTATTGTGTAGAAAGATAGTACTATGATGTTAGATGGTCTATCTAATGAAACATGCTTGGTATAATTGGTTTTTATTGTGTAGAAAGATAGTACTATGATGTTAGATGGTCTATCTAATGAAACATGCTTGGTATAATTGGTTTTTATTGTGTAGAAAGATAGTACTATGATGTTAGATGGTCTATCTAATGAAACATGCTTGGTATAATTGGTTTTTATTGTGTAGAAAGATAGTACTATGATGTTAGATGGTCTATCTAATGAAACATGCTTGGTATAATTGGTTTTTATTTTGTAGAAAGATAGTACTATGATGTTAGATGGTCTATCTAATGAAACATGCTTGGTATAATTGGTTTTTATTGCGACATAAGATAGTACTATGATGTTAGATTGTCTATCTAATGAAACATGCTTAGTATAATTGGTTTTTATTGTGTAGAAAGATAGTACTATGATGGTAGATGGTCTATTTAATGAAACATGCTTGGTATAATTGGTTTTTATTGGGAAGAAAGATAGTACTATGATGTTAGATGGTCTATCTAATGAAACATGCTTGGTATAATTGGTTTTTATTGTGTAGAAAGATATTACTATGATGTTAGATGGTCTCACTAATGAAACATGCTTGGTATAATTGGTTTTTATTGTGTAGAAAGATAGTAATATGATGTTAGATGGTCTATCTAATGAAACATGCTTGGTATAATTGGTTTTTATTTTGTAGAAAGATAGTACTATGATGTTAGATGGTCTATCTAATTAAACATGCTTGGTATAATTGGTTTTTATTGCGACATAAGATACTACTATGATGTTAGATGGTCTATCTAATGAAACATGCTTGGTATAATTGGTTTTTATTGTGTAAAAAGATAGTACTATGATGTTAGATGGTCTATCTAATGAAACATGCTTGGTATAATTGGTTTTTATTGTGTAGAAAGATAGTATTATGATGTTAGATGGTCTATCTTATGAAATATGCTTGGTATAATTGGTTTTTATTGTGTAGAAAGATAGTACTATGATGTTAAATGGTCTATCTTATGAAACATGCTTGGTGTAATTGGTTTTTATTGTGTAGAAAGATAGTACTATGATGTTAGATGGTCTATCTAATCAAACATGCTTGGTATAATTTGTTTTTATTGTGTAGAAAGATAGTACTATGATGTTAGATGGTCTATCTTTTGAAACATGCTTGGTATAATTGGTTTTTATTGTGTAGAAAGATAGTACTATGATGTTAGATGGTCTATCTAATGAAATATGCTTGGTATAATTGGTTTTTATTGTGTAGGAAGATAGTACTATGATGTTAGATGGTCTATCTCATGTAACATGCTTGGTATAATTGGTTATTATTGTGTAGAAAGATAGTACTATGATGTTAGATGGTCTATTTAATGAAACATGCTTGGTATAATTGGTTTTTATTTTGTAGAAAGATAGTACTATGATGTTAGATGGTGTATCTAATGAAACATGCTTGGTATAATTGGTTTTTATTGTGTAGAAAGATAGTACTATGATGTTAGATGGTCTATCTAATAAAACATGATTTGTAGAATTGGTTTTCATTGTGTAGAAAGGACGTACTATGATGTTAGATGGTCTATCTAATGAAACATGCTTGGTATAATTGGTTTTTAGTTTGTAGAAAGATAGTACTATGATGTTAGATGGTCTATTTAATGAAACATGCTTGGTATAATTGGTTTTTATTGTGACATAAGATAGTACTATGATGTTAGATGGTCTATCTAATGAAACATGCTTGGTATAATTGGTTTTTATTGTGTAGAAAGATAGGACTATGATGTTAGATGGTTTATCTAATGAAACATGCTTGGTATAATTGGTTTTGATTGTGTAGAAAGATAGTACTATGATGTTAGATGGTCTATCTAATGAAACATGCTTGGTATAATTGGTTTTTTTTGTGTAGAAAGATAGTACTATGATGTTAGATGGTCTATTTAATGAAACATGCTTGGTATAATTGGTTTTTATTGTGTAAAAAGATAGTACTATGATGTTAGATGGTCTATCTAATGAAACATGCTTGGTATAATTGGTTTTTATTGTGTAGAAAGATAGTACTATGATGTTAGATGGTCTATCTAATGAAACATGATTGGTATAATTGGTTTTTATTGTGTAGAAAGATAGTACTATGATGTTAGATGGCCTATCTCATGTAACATGCTTGATATAATTGGTTATTATTGTGTAGAAAGATAGTACTATGATGTTAGATGGTCTATCTAATGAAACATGCTTGGTATAATTGGTTTTTATTGTGTAGAAAGATAGTACTATTATGTTAGATGGTCTATCTAATGAAACATGCTTGGTATAATTGGTTTTTATTGTGTAGAAAGATAGTACTATGATGTTAGATGGTCTATTTAATGAAACATGCTTGGTATAATTGGTTTTTTTTTTGTAGAAAGATTGTACTATGATGTTAGATGGTGTATCTAATGAAACATGCTTGGTATAATTGGTTATTATTGTGTAGAAAGATAGTACTATGATGTTAGATGGTCTATCTAATGAAACATGCTTGGTATAATTGGTTTTTATTGTGTAGAAAGATAGTACTATGATGTTAGATGGTCTCACTAATGAAACATGCTTGGTATAATTGTTTTTTATTGTGTAGAAAGATAGTAATATGATGTTAAATGGTCTATCTAATGAAACATGCTTGGTATAATTGGTTTTTATTTTGTAAAAAGATAGTACTATGATGTTAGATGGTTTATCTAATGAAACATGCTTGGTATAATTGGTTTTTATTGCGACATAAGATACTACTATGATGTTAGATGGTCTATCTAATGAAACATGCTTGGTATAATTGGTTTTTATTTTGTAAAAAGATAGTACTATGATGTTAGATGGTCTATCTAATGAAACATGCTTGGTATAATTGGTTTTTATTGTGTAGAACGATAGTACTATGATGTTAGATGGTCTATCTTATGAAACATGCTTGGTATAATTGGTTTTTATTGTGTAGAAAGATAGTACTATGATGTTAGATGGTCTATCTTATGAAACATGCTTGGTATAATTGGTTTTTATTGTGTAGAAAGATAGTACTATGATGTTAGATGGTCTATCTAATCAAACATGCTTGGTATAATTTGTTTTCATTGTGTAGAAAGATAGTACTATGATGTTAGATGGTCTATCGTTTGAAACATGCTTTGTATAATTTGTTTTTATTGTGTAAAAAGATAGTACTATAATGTTAGATGGTCTATCTAATGAAACATACTTGGTATAATTGGTTTTTATTGTGTAGAAAGATAGTACTATGATGTTAGATGGTCTACCTAATGAAACATGCTTGGTATAATTGGTTTTTATTGTGTAGAAAGATAGTACTATGATGTTAGATGGTCTATCGTTTGCAACATGCTTTGTATAATTTGTTTTTATTGTGTAAAAAGATAGTACTATGATGTTAGATGGTCTATCTAATGAAACATGCTTGGTATAATTTGTTTTCATTGTGTAGAAAGATAGTACTATGATGTTAGATGGTCTATCGTTTGAAACATGCTTTGTATAATTTGTTTTTATTGTGTAAAAAGATAGTACTATGATGTTAGATGGTCTATCTAATGAAACATACTTGGTATAATTGGTTTTTATTGTGTAGAAAGATAATACTATGATGTTATATGGTCTATTTTTTTTAAAATGCTTTGTATAATTGTTTTTTATTGTGTAGAAAGATAGTACTATGATGTTAGATGGTCTATCTAATGAAACATGCTTCGTATAATTTGTTTTTATTGTGTAGAAAGATAGTACTATGATGTTATATGGTCTATCTAATGAAACATGCTTGGTATAATTGGTTTTTATTGCGACATAAGATAGTACTATGATGTAAGATGGTCTATCTAATGAAACATGCTTGGTATAATTGGTTTTTATTGTGTAGCAAGATTGTACTATAATGTTAGATGGTCTATCTAATGAAACATGCTTGGTATACTGTGAAAGTACTTTTATTCGTTGGGTACCAATTTTCGTGGTTTTCGTGGATGACTTTATCCACGAATTCAAGTGTTCAACGAAATAAAACAACCATTGTCCAAATCAAGACATGGAACGATCCCCATCGGTAGGTTTGACTATTGATATGATCTAGAGAATATATTGAATAACGCCAAATCTGGGAATACGTCTTTAATAGCAGTAACAGAACTACAACGCCATGCAGGATTATACCCATTTAATCTTTAATAACCTAAACTGTACAACTTTTGATCTTTTAATTCTCATAAAAAAAATATTTTTGATCGATGAAAGTCAGATTTCCGGTATTGATATGCTAGTATGATAAAGTGTTCATTTTATATCTTCACAGTTCTCGTACATATGGGAAATAATAATTTCATGCTGGGCTTGATTTTGATAAGAATTATTTGACAATTCAAGATACGTTTATAGCATTTGTTTATGTTACTGTTTTCTTTAGGTGACATGTTTATGACCTAATTAACACCTTTGATGGTCTTTAATCTGTTGATCACTTAACGGGTTAATTAGTGTTATCACTACGATTTACATCGTCAATGTTTACTTTGCAATTTTCTTCAATCTTAACTATAAAGGCTTTAATTTTTCATTTTTTTTTAGAAAGCTAAAATCCACGAATTTAAAAACCCACGAACATGTAAATATTGCTCAAACCACGAAAATTCATACCCACGAATTAAAGTACTTTCACAGTAATTGGTTTTTATTGTGTAGAAAGATAGTACTATGATGTTAGATGGTCTATCTAATGAAACATGCTTGATATAATTGGTTTTTATTGTGTAGAAAGATAGTACTATGATGTTAGATGGTCTATCTAATGAAACATGCTTGGTATAATTGGTTTTTATTGTGTAAAAAGATAGTACTATGATGTTATATGGTTTATCTAATGAAACATGCTTGGTATAATTGGTTTTTATTGCGACATAAGATAGTACTATGATGTAAGATGGTCTATCTAATGAAACATGCTTCGTATAATTTGTTTTTATTGTGTAGAAAGATAGTACTATGATGTTATATGGTCTATCTAATGAAACATGCTTGGTATAATTGGTTTTTATTGCGACATAAGATAGTACTATGATGTAAGATGGTCTATCTAATGAAACATGCTTGGTATAATTGGTTTTTATTGCGACATAAGATAGTAGTATGATGTTAGATTGTCTATTTAATGAAACATGCTTGGTATAATTGGTTTTTTTTTTGTAGAAAGATTGTACTATGATGTTAGATGGTGTATCTAATGAAACATGCTTGGTATAATTGGTTATTATTGTGTAGAAAGATAGTACTATGATGTTAGATGGTCTATCTAATGAAACATGCTTGGTATAATTGGTTTTTATTGTGTAGAAAGATAGTACTATGATGTTAGATGGTCTATCTTATGAAACATGCTTGGTATCATTGGTTTTTATTGTGTAGAAAGATAGTACTATGATGTTAGATGGTCTATCTAATCAAACATGCTTGGTATAATTTGTTTTTATTGTGTAGAAAGATAGTACTATGATGTTAGATGGTCTATCGTTTGAAACATGCTTGGTATAATTTGTTTTTATTGTGTAGAAAGATAGTACTATGATGTTAGATGGTCTATCTAATTAAACATGCTTGGTATAATTGGTTTTTATTGTGTAAAAAGATAGTACTATGATGTTAGATGGTCTATCTAATGAAACATACTTGGTATAATTGGTTTTTATTGTGTAGAAAGATAATACTATGATGTTAGATGGTCTATTTTTTTTAAAATGCTTGGTATAATTGTTTTTTATTGTGTAGAAAGATAGTACTATGATGTTAGATGGTCTATCTAACGAAACATGCTTGGTATAATTTGTTTTTATTGTGTAGAAAGATAGTACTATGATGTTATATGGTCTGTCTAATGAAACATGCTTGGTATAATTGGTTTTTATTGCGACATAAGATAGTACTATGATGTAAGATGGTCTATCTAATGAAACATGCTTGGTATAATTGGTTTTTATTGTGTAGCAAGATAGTACTATAATGTTAGATGGTCTATCTAATGAAACATGCTTGGTATAATTGGTTTTTATTGTGTAGAAAGATAGTACTATGATGTTAGATGGTCTATCTAATGAAACATGCTTGGTATAATTGGTTTTTATTGTGTAGAAAGATAGTACTATGATGTTATATGGTCTATTTTTTTTAAAATGCTTGGTATAATTGTTTTTTATTGTGTAGAAAGATAGTACTATGATGTTAGATGGTCTATCTAATGAAACATGCTTGGTATAATTTGTTTTTATTGTGTAGAAAGATAGTACTATGATGTTAAATGGTCTATCTATTGAAACATCCTTTGTATAATTGGTTTTTATTGTGTAGAAAGATAGTACTATGATGTTAGATGGTCTATTTAATGAAACATGCTTGGTATAATTGGTTTTTATTGTGTAAAAAGATAGTACTATGATGTTAGATGGTCTATCTAATGAAACATGCTTGGTATAATTGGTTTTTATTGTGTAGAAAGATAGTACTATGATGTTAGATGGTCTATCTAATGAAACATGATTGGTATAATTGGTTTTTATTGTGTAGAAAGATAGTACTATGATGTTAGATGGCCTATCTCATGTAACATGCTTGATACAATTGGTTATTATTGTGTAGAAAGATAGTACTATGATGTTAGATGGTCTATCTAATGAAACATGCTTGGTATAATTGGTTTTTATTGTGTAGAAAGATAGTACTATCATGTTAGATGGTCTATCTAATTAAACATGCTTGGTATAATTGGTTTTTATTGTGTAGAAAGATAGTACTATGATGTTAGATGGTCTATTTAATGAAACATGCTTAGTATAATTGGTTTTTATTTTGTAGAAAGATAGTACTATGATGTTAGATGGTGTATCTAATGAAACATGCTTGGTATAATTGGTTATTATTGTGTAGAAAGATAGGACTATGATGTTATATGGTCTATTTTTTTTTAAATGCTTGGTATAATTGGTTTTTATTGTGTAGAAAGATAGTACTATGATGTTAGATGGTCTCACTAATGAAACTTGCTTGGTATAATTGGTTTTTGTTGTGTAGAAAGATAGTAATATGATGTTAAATGGTCTATCTAATGAAACATGCTTGGTATAATTGGTTTTTATTTTGTAGAAAGATAGTACTATGATGTTAGATGGTCTATCTAATGAAACATGCTTGGTATAATTGGTTTTTATTGCGACATAAGATACTACTATGATGTTAGATGGTCTATCTAATGAAACATGCTTGGTATAATTGCTTTTTATTTTGTAAAAAGATAGTACTATGATGTTAGATGGTCTATCTAATGAAACATGCTTGGTATAATTGGTTTTTATTGTGTAGAAAGATA
This sequence comes from Mytilus galloprovincialis, assembly GCF_965363235.1. Lineage (NCBI taxonomy): Eukaryota > Metazoa > Mollusca > Bivalvia > Mytilida > Mytilidae > Mytilus > Mytilus galloprovincialis. The sequence continues at coordinate 26,158,063 of NC_134838.1, forward strand.
GTACTATGATGTTAGATGGTGTATCTTATGAAATATGCTTGGTATAATTGGTTTTTATTGTGTAGAAAGATAGTACTATGATGTTAGATGGTCTATCTTATGAAACATGCTTGGTATCATTGGTTTTTATTGTGTAGAAAGATAGTACTATGATGTTAGATGGTCTATCTAATCAAACATGCTTGGTATAATTTGTTTTTATTGTGTAGAAAGATAGTACTATGATGTTAGATGGTCTATCGTTTGAAACATGCTTGGTATAATTTGTTTTTATTGTGTAGAAAGATAGTACTATGATGTTAGATGGTCTATCTAATTAAACATGCTTGGTATAATTGGTTTTTATTGTGTAAAAAGATAGTACTATGATGTTAGATGGTCTATCTAATGAAACATACTTGGTATAATTGGTTTTTATTGTGTAGAAAGATAATACTATGATGTTAGATGGTCTATTTTTTTTAAAATGCTTGGTATAATTGTTTTTTATTGTGTAGAAAGATAGTACTATGATGTTAGATGGTCTATCTAACGAAACATGCTTGGTATAATTTGTTTTTATTGTGTAGAAAGATAGTACTATGATGTTATATGGTCTGTCTAATGAAACATGCTTGGTATAATTGGTTTTTATTGCGACATAAGATAGTACTATGATGTAAGATGGTCTATCTAATGAAACATGCTTGGTATAATTGGTTTTTAATGTGTAGCAAGATAGTACTATAATGTTAGATGGTCTATCTAATGAAACATGCTTGGTATAATTGGTTTTTATTGTGTAGAAAGATAGTACTATGATGTTAGATGGTCTATCTAATGAAACATGCTTGGTATAATTGGTTTTTATTGTGTAGAAAGATAGTACTATGATGTTAGATGGTCTATCTAATGAAACATGCTTGGTATAATTGGTTTTTATTGTGTAGAAAGATAGTACTATGATGTTATATGGTCTATTTTTTTTAAAATGCTTGGTATAATTGTTTTTTATTGTGTAGAAAGATAGTACTATGATGTTAGATGGTCTATCTAATGAAACTTGATTGGTATAATTGGTTTTTATTGTGTAGAAAGATAGTACTATGATGTTAGATGGTCTATCTAATGAAACATGCTTGGTATAATTGGTTTTTATTGTGTAAAAAGATAGTACTATGATGTTATATGGTCTATCTAATGAAACATGCTTGGTATAATTGGTTTTTATTGCGACATAAGATAGTGCTATGATGTAAGATGGTCTATCTAATGAAACATGCTTGGTATAATTGGTTTTTATTGTGTAGCAAGATAGTACTATAATGTTAGATGGTCTATCTAATGAAACATGCTTGGTATAATTGGTTATTATTGTGTAGAAAGATAGTACTATGATGTTAGATGGTCTATCTAATGAAACATGCTTGGTATAATTGGTTTTTATTGTGTAGAAAGATAGTACTATGATGTTAGATGGTCTCACTAATGAAACATGCTTGGTATAATTGGTTTTTATTGTGTAGAAAGATAGTAATATGATGTTAAATGGTCTATCTAATGAAACATGCTTGGTATAATTGGTTTTTATTGCGACATAAGATACTTCTATGATGTTAGATGGTCTATCTAATGAAACATGCTTGGTATAATTGGTTTTTATTTTGTAAAAAGATAGTACTATGATGTTAGATGGTCTATCTAATGAAACATGCTTGGTATAATTGGTTTTTATTGTGAAGAAAGATAGTACTATGATGTTAGATGGTCTATTTAATGAAACATGCTTGGTATAATTGGTTTTTATTGTGTAGAAAGATAGTACTATGATGTTAGATGGTCTGTCTAATGAAACATGCTTGGTATAATTGGTTTTTATTGTGTAGAAAGATAGTACTATGATGTTAGATGGTCTATCTAATCAAACATGCTTGGTATAATTTGTTTTTATTGTGTAGAAAGATAGTACTATGATGTCAGATGGTCTATCGTTTGAAACATGCTTGGTATAATTTGTTTTTATTGTGTAGAAAGATAGTACTATGATGTTAGATGGTCTATCTAATTAAACATGCTTGGTATAATTTGTTTTTATTGTGTAAAAAGATAGTACTATGATGTTAGATGGTCTATCTAATGAAACATACTTGGTATAATTGGTTTTTATTGTGTAGAAAGATAGTACTATGATGTTAGATGGTCTATCTAATGAAACATGCTTGGTATAATTGGTTTTTATTGTGTAGAAAGATAGTACTATGATGTTATATGGTCTATTTTTTTTAAAATGCTTGGTATAATTGTTTTTTATTGTGTAGAAAGATAGTACTATGATGTTAGATGGTCTATCTAATGAAACTTGATTGGTATAATTGTTTTTTATTGTGTAGAAAGATAGTACTATGATGTTAGATGGTCTATCTAATGAAACATGCTTGGTATAATTGGTTTTTATTGTGTAAAAAGATAGTACTATGATGTTATATGGTCTATCTAATGAAACATGCTTGGTATAATTGGTTTTTATTGCGACATAAGATAGTACTATGATGTAAGATGGTCTATCTAATGAAACATGCTTGGTATAATTGGTTTTTATTGTGTAGCAAGGTAGTACTATAATGTTAGATGGTCTATCTAATGAAACATGCTTGGTATGATTGGTTATTATTGTGTAGAAAGATAGTACTATGATGTTAGATGGTCTATCTAATGAAACATGCTTGGTATAATTGGTTTTTATTGTGTAGAAAGATAGTACTATGATGTTAGATGGTCTCACTAATGAAACATGCTTGGTATAATTGGTTTTTATTGTGTAGAAAGATAGTAATATGATGTTAAATGGTCTATCTAATGAAACATGCTTGGTATAATTGGTTTTTATTGTGTAGAAAGATAGTACTATGATGTTAGATGGTCTATCTAATGAAAGATGCTTGGTATAATTGGTTTTTATTTTGTAGAAAGATAGTACTATGATGTTAGATGGTCTATCTAATGAAACATGCTTGGTATAATTGGTTTTTATTGCGACATAAGATAGTACTATGATGTTAGATGGTCTATCTAATGAAACATGCTTAGTATAATTGGTTTTTATTGTGTAGAAATATAGTACTATGATGGTAGATGGTCTATTTAATGAAACATGCTTGGTATAATTGGTTTTTATTGTGAAGAAAGATAGTACTATGATGTTAGATGGTCTATCTAATGAAACATGCTTGGTATAATTGGTTTTTATTGTGTAGAAAGATGTTACTATGATGTTAGATGGTCTCACTAATGAAACATGCTTGGTATAATTGGTTTTTATTGTGTAGAAAGATAGTAATATGATGTTAGATGGTCTATCTAATGAAACATGCTTGGTATAATTGGTTTTTATTTTGTAGAAAGATAGTACTATGATGTTAGATGGTCTATCTAATGAAACATGCTTGGTATAATTGGTTTTTATTGCGACATAAGATACTACTATGATGTTAGATGGTCTATCTAATGAAACATGCTTGGTATAATTGGTTTTTATTTTGTAAAAAGATAGTACTATGATGTTAGATGGTCTATCTAATGAAACATGCTTGGTATAATTGGTTTTTATTGTGTAGAAAGATAGTACTATGATGTTAGATGGTCTATCTTATGAAATATGCTTGGTATAATTGGTTTTTATTGTGTAGAAAGATAGTACTATGATGTTAGATGGTCTATCTTATGAAACATGCTTGGTGTAATTGGTTTTTATTGTGTAGAAAGATAGTACTATGATGTTAGATGGTTTATCTAATCAAACATGCTTGGTATAATTTGTTTTTATTGTGTAGAAAGATAGTACTATGATGTTAGATGGTCTATCTTTTGAAACATGCTTGGTATAATTGTTTTTTATTGTGTAGAAAGATAGTACTATGATGTTAGATGGTCTATCTAATGAAACATGCTTTGTATAATTTGTTTTTATTGTGTAAAAAGATAGTACTATGATGTTGGATGGTATATCTAATGAAAATTGATTGGTATAATTGGTTTTTATTGTGTAGAAAGATAGTACTATGATGTTAGATGGTCTATCTAATGAAACATGCTTGGTATAATTGGTTTTTATTGTGTAGAAAGATAGTACTATGATGTTAGATGGTCTATCTTATGAAATATGCTTGGTATAATTGGTTTTTATTGTGTAGAAAGATAGTACTATGATGTTAGATGGTCTATCTTATGAAACATGCTTGGTGTAATTGGTTTTTATTGTGTAGAAAGATAGTACTATGATGTTAGATGGTTTATCTAATCAAACATGCTTGGTATAATTTGTTTTTATTGTGTAGAAAGATAGTACTATGATGTTAGATGGTCTATCTTTTGAAACATGCTTGGTATAATTGGTTTTTATTGTGTAGAAAGATAGTACTATGATGTTAGATGGTCTATCGAATGAAACATGCTTTGTATAATTTGTTTTTATTGTGTAAAAAGATAGTACTATGATGTTAGATGGTCTATCTAATGAAACATACTTGGTATAATTGGTTTTTATTGTGTAGAAAGATAATACTATGATGTTAGATGGTCTATTTTTTTTAAAATGCTTGGTATAATTGTTTTTTATTGTGTAGAAAGATAGTACTATGATGTTAGATGGTCTATCTAATGAAACTTGATTGGTATAATTGGTTTTTATTGTGTAGAAAGATAGTACTATGATGTTAGATGGTCTATCTAATGAAACATGCTTGGTATAATTGGTTTTTATTGTGTAAAAAGATAGTACTATGATGTTATATGGTCTATCTAATGAAACATGCTTGGTTTAATTGGTTTTTATTGTGTAGAAAGATAGTACTATGATGTTAGATGGTCTATCTAATGAAACATCCTTGGTATAATTGGTTTTTATTGTGTAGAAAGATAGTACTATGATGTTAGATGGTCTATCTTTTGAAACATCCTTTGTATAATTGGTTTTTATTGTGTAGAAAGATAGTACTATGATGTTAGATGGTATATCTAATGAAACTTGATTGGTATAATTGGTTTTTATTGTGTAGAAAGATAGTACTATGATGTTAGATGGTCTATCTATTGAAACATCCTTTGTATAATTGGTTTTTATTGTGTAGAAAGATAGTACTATGATGTTAGATGGTCTATCTAATGAAACATGCTTGGTATAATTTGTTTTTATTGTGTAAAAAGATAGTACTATGATGTTATATGGTCTATCTAATGAAACATGCTTGGTATAATTGGTTTTTATTGCGACATAAGATAGTACTATGATGTTAGATAGTCTATCTAATGAAACATGCTTGGTATAATTGGTTTTTATTGTGTAGAAAGATAGTACTATGATGTTAGATGGTCTATCTAATGAAACCTGATTGGTATAATTGGTTTTTATTGTGTAGAAAGATAGTACTATGATGTTAGATGGTCTATCTAATGAAACATGCTTGGTATAATTGGTTTTTATTGTGTAGAAAGATAGTACTATGATGTTATATGGTCTATCTAATGAAACATGATTGGTATAATTGGTTTTTATTGTGTAGAAAGATAGTACTATGATGTTAGATAGTCTATCTAATAAAACATGATTGGTATAATTGGTTTTTATTGTGTAGAAAGATACTACTATCATGTTAGATGGTCTATCTTATGAAACATGCTTGGTATAATTGGTTTTTATTGTGTAGAAAGGTAGTACTATGATGTTAGATGGTCTATCTAATGAAACCTGATTGGTATAATTGGTTTTTATTGTGTAGAAAGATAGTACTATGATGTTAGATGGTCTATCTAATGAAACATGCTTGGTATAATTGGTTTTTATTGTGTAGAAAGATAGTACTATGATGTTATATGGTCTATCTAATGAAACATGATTGGTATAATTGGTTTTTATTGTGTAGAAAGATAGTACTATGATGTTAGATGGTCTATCTAATGAAACATGCTTGGTATAATTGGTTTTTATTGTGTAGAAAGATAGTACTATGATGTTAGATGGTCTATCTTTTGAAACATGCTTGGTATAATTGGTTTTTATTGTGTAGAAAGATAGTACTATGATGTTAGATGGTCTATCTAATGAAACATGCTTTGTATAATTTGTTTTTATTGTGTAAAAAGATAGTACTATGATGTTGGATGGTCTATCTAATGAAACATACTTGGTATAATTGGTTTTTATTGTGTAGAAAGATAATACTATGATGTTAGATGGTCTATTTTTTTAAAAAATGCTTGGTTTAATTGGTTTTTATTGTGTAGAAAGATAATACTATGATGTTAGATGGTCTATCTAATGAAACATCCTTGGTATAATTGGTTTTTATTGTGTAGAAAGATAGTACTATGATGTTAGATGGTCTATCTTTTGAAACATCCTTTGTATAATTGTTTTTTATTGTGTAGAAAGATATTACTATGATGTTAGATGGTATATCTAATGAAACTTGATTGGTATAATTGGTTTTTATTGTGTAGAAAGATAGTACTATGATGTTAGATGGTCTATCTATTGAAACATCCTTTGTATAATTGGTTTTTATTGTGTAGAAAGATAGTACTATGATGTTAGATGGTCTATCTAATGAAACTTGATTGGTATAATTGGTTTTTATTGTGTAGAAAGATAGTACTATGATGTTAGATGGTCTATCTAATGAAACATGCTTGGTATAATTGGTTTTTATTGTGTAAAAAGATAGTACTATGATGTTATATGGTCTATCTAATGAAACATGCTTGGTATAATTGGTTTTTATTGCGACATAAGATAGTACTATGATGTTAGATAGTCTATCTAATGAAACCTGATTGGTATAATTGGTTTTTATTGTGTAGAAAGATAGTACTATGATGTTAGATGGTCTATATAATGAAACATGCTTGGTATAATTGGTTTTTATTGTGTAGAAAGATAGTACTATGATGTTATATGGTCTATCTAATGAAACATGATTGGTATAATTGGTTTTTATTGCGTACAAAGATAGTACTATGATAAATCATCTGACTGTGACAGATTTACTCTGACGCCATTTCTATTGGTCAAGGTATCATTATTGTTACAGGATAAATCATCTGACTGTGATAGACTCTGACACCATGTCTATAGGTCACAGTATTATTATTGTTACGGGATAAATAATGTGACTGTGATAGATTGACTCTGACACCATGTCTATAGGTCACAGTATCATTATTATTACGGGATAAATCAACTGACAGTGATAGATTGACTCTGACACCACGTCTATAGGTCACAGTACCATTTTGTTACAGGATAAATCATCTGACTGTGATAGATTGACTATGGCACGATGTCTATAGGCCACAGTACCATTTTTGTTACAGGATAAATCATCTGACTGTTATAGATTGACTCTGACACTATGTCTATAGGTGACAGTATCATTATTGTTACAGGATAAATCATATGATTGTGATAGATTGACTCTGACGCCATGTCTATAGGTCACAGTATCATTATTGTTACAGGATAAATCATCTGACTGTGATAGATTGATTCTGATACTATGTCTTTAGGTCACAGTATCATTATTAATACAGGATAAATCATTTGACTGTGATAGATTGACTCTGACACCATGTCTATAGGTCACAGTATCATTATTGCCACAGGATAAATCATCTGACTGTGATACATTGACTCTGACACTATGTATATTGGCCAAAGTACCATTATTGGTACAAGATAAATCATCTGACTGTGATAGATTTACTCTGCCACCATTTTTATTGGTCAAGGTATCATTATTGTTACAGGATAAATCATCGGACTGTGATAGATTGATTCTGACACTATGTCTATAGGTCACAGTATCATTATTGTTACAGGATAAATCATCTGACTGTGATAGATTGACTCTGACACTATGTGTATTGGCCAAAGTACCATTATTGGTACAAGATAAATCATCTGACTGTAATAGATTGACTCTGACACTATGTCTATTGGCCACAGTACCACTAGTGGTACAGGGTAAATCATCTGACTGTGATATATTTACTCTGACGCCTTTTCTTTTGGTCAAGGTATCATTATTGTTACAGGATAAATCATCTGACTATGATAGATTGACTCTGACGCCATGTCTATAGGTCACAGTATCATTATTGTTACAGGATATATCATCTGACTGTGATAGATTGACTCTGACACTATGTCTATTGGCCACAGTACAACTAGTGGTACAGGATAAATCATCTGACTGTGATATATTTACTCTGACGCCTTTTCTTTTGGTCAAGGTATCATTATTGTTACAGGATAACTCATCTGACTGTGATAGATTGACTCTGACACCATGTCTATAGGTCACATTATCATTATTGTTACGGGATAAATCATCTGACTGTGATAGATTGACTCTTACACCATGTCTATAGGTCACAGTTTCATTATTATTACGGGATAAATCATCTGACTGTGATAAATTGACTTTGACACTATGTCTATAGGCCACAGTATCATTATTGCAACAGGATAAATCACCTGACTGTGATAGATTGACTATGACACCACGTCTATAGGCCACAGTGCCATTTTTGTTACAGAATAAATCATTTGATTGTGATGGATTGACTATGACACCATATCTATAGGCCACAGTACCATTTTTGTTAAAGGATAAATCATCTGACTGTGATAGATTGACTCTGATACTATGTCTATAGGTCAAAGTATCATTATTGTTACAGGATAAATCATCTGACTGTGATAGATTGATTCTGACACTATGTCTATGGGTCACATTATCATCATTGTTACAGGATAAATCGTCTGACTGTGATACATTGACTCTGACATCATGTCTATAGGTGACAGTATCATTACCGTTACAGGATAAATCATCTGACTGTGATACATTGACTCTGACACTATGTCTATAGGTCACAGTATCATTATTGTTACAGGATAAATCATCTGACTGTGATAGATTGACTCTGACACTATGTATATTGGCCAAACTAGCATTATTGGTACAAGATAAATCATCTGAATGTGATAGATTTACTTTGACACCATTTCTATTGGTCAAAGTATCATTATTGTTACAGGATAAATAATCTGACGGTGATAGATTGATCCTGACACCATGTCTATATGTCACAGTATCATTATTGTTACGGGATAAATCATCTGACTGTGATAGATTGACTCTTACTCTATGTTTATAGGTCACAGTATCATTATTAATACGGGATAAATCATCTGACTGTGATAAATTGGCTGTGACACTATGTCTATAGGCGACAGTAGCATTATTGCTACAGGATAAATCACCAGACTGTGATAGATGGTTTCTGACACTATGTCTATAGGTCAAAGTATCTTATTGTTACAAGATAAATCATCTGACTGTTATAGATTGACTCTGACACTATGTCTATAGGTCACAGTATCCTTATTGTTACAGGATAAATCATCTGACTGTGATCAATTGATTCTGATACTATGTCTTTAGGTCACAGTATCATTATTAATACAGGATAAATCATTTGACTGTGATAGATTGACTCTGACACCATGTCTATAGGTCACAGTATCATTATTGCCACAGGATAAATCATCTGACTGTGATACATTGACTCTGACACTATGTATATTGGCCAAAGTACCATTATTGGTACAAGATAAATCATCTGACTGTGATAGATTTACTCTGCCACCATTTTTATTGGTCAAGGTATCATTATTGTTACAGGATAAATCATCGGACTGTGATAGATTGTTTCTGACACTATGTCTATAGGTCACAGTATCATTATTGTTACAGGATAAATCATCTGACTGTGATAGATTGACTCTGACACTATGTGTATTGGTCAAAGTACCATTATTGGTACAAGATAAATCATCTGACTGTAATAGATTGACTCTGACACTATGTCTATTGGCCACAGTACCACTAGTGGTACAGGATAAATCATCTGACTGTGATATATTTACTCTGACGCCTTTTCTTTTGGTCAAGGTATCATTATTGTTACAGGATAAATCATCTGACTGTGATAGATTGACTCTGACACCATGTCTATAGGTCACAGTATCATTATTGTTACGGGACAAATCATCTGACTGTGATAGATTGACTCTTACACCATGTCTATAGGTCACAGTTTCATTATTATTACGGGATAAATCATCTGACTGTGATAAATTGACTTTGACACTATGTCTATAGGCCACAGTATCATTATTGCAACAGGATAAATCACCTGACTGTGATAGATTGACTATGACACCACGTCTATAGGCCACAGTGCCATTTTTGTTAAAGGATAAATCATCTGACTGTGATAGATTGACTCTGATACTATGTCTATATGTCAAAGTATCATTATTGTTACAGGATAAATCATCTGACTGTGATAGATTGATTCTGACACTATGTCTATGGGTCACATTATCATCATTGTTACAGGATAAATCGTCTGACTGTGATACATTGACTCTGACAGTATGTCTATAGGTCACAGTATCATTATTGCTACAGGATAAATCATCTGACTGTGATACATTGACTCTCACACTATGTATATTGGCCAAAGTACCATTATTGGTACAAGATAAATCATCTGACTGTGATAGATTTACTCTGCCACCATTTTTATTGGTCAAGGTATCATTATTGTTACAGGATAAATCATCGGACTGTGATAGATTGATTCTGACACTATGTCTATAGGTCACAGTATCATTATTGCCACAGGATAAATCATCTGACTGTGATACATTGACTCTGACACTATGTATATTGGCCAAAGTACCATTATTGGTACAAGATAAATCATCTGACTGTGATAGATTTACTCTGCCACCATTTTTATTGGTCAAGGTATCATTATTGTTACAGGATAAATCATCGGACTGTGATAGATTGTTTCTGACACTATGTCTATAGGTCACAGTATCATTATTGTTACAGGATAAATCATCTGACTGTGATAGATTGACTCTGACACTATGTGTATTGGCCAAAGTACCATTATTGGTACAAGATAAATCATCTGACTGTAATAGATTGACTCTGACACTATGTCTATTGGCCACAGTACCACTAGTGGTACAGGATAAATCATCTGACTGTGATATATTTACTCTGACGCCTTTTCTTTTGGTCAAGGTATCATTATTGTTACAGGATAAATCATCTGACTGTGATAGATTGACTCTGACACCATGTCTATAGGTCACAGTATCATTATTGTTACGGGACAAATCATCTGACTGTGATAGATTGACTCTTACACCATGTCTATAGGTCACAGTTTCATTATTATTACGGGATAAATCATCTGACTGTGATAAATTGACTTTGACACTATGTCTATAGGCCACAGTATCATTATTGCAACAGGATAAATCACCTGACTGTGATAGATTGACTATGACACCACGTCTATAGGCCACAGTGCCATTTTTGTTAAAGGATAAATCATCTGACTGTGATAGATTGACTCTGATACTATGTCTATATGTCAAAGTATCATTATTGTTACAGGATAAATCATCTGACTGTGATAGATTGATTCTGACACTATGTCTATGGGTCACATTATCATCATTGTTACAGGATAAATCGTCTGACTGTGATACATTGACTCTGACAGTATGTCTATAGGTCACAGTATCATTATTGCTACAGGATAAATCATCTGACTGTGATACATTGACTCTCACACTATGTATATTGGCCAAAGTACCATTATTGGTACAAGATAAATCATCTGACTGTGATAGATTTACTCTGCCACCATTTTTATTGGTCAAGGTATCATTATTGTTACAGGATAAATCATCGGACTGTGATAGATTGATTCTGACACTATGTCTATAGGTCACAGTATCATTATTGTTACAGGATAAATCATCTGACTGTGATGGATTGTCTCTGACATCATGTCTATAGGTGACAGTATCATTATTGTTACAGGATAAATCATATGATTGTGATAGATTGACTCTGACGCCATGTCTATAGGTCACAGTATCATTATTGTTACAGGATATATCATCTGACTGTGATAGATTGACTCTGACACTATGTCTATTGGCCACAGTACCACTAGTGGTACAGGATAAATCATCTGACTGTGATATATTTACTCTGACGCCTTTTCTTTTGGTCAAGGTATCATTATTGTTACAGGATAAATCATCTGACTGTGATAGATTGACTCTGACACCATGTCTATAGGTCACAGTATCATTATTGTTACGGGATAAATCATCTGACTGTGATAGATTGACTCTTACACCATGTCTATAGGTCACAGTTTCAATTTTATTACGGGATAAATCATCTGACTGTGATAAATTGACTTTGACACTATGTCTATAGGCCACAGTATCATTATTGCAACAGGATAAATCACCTGACTGTGATAGATTGACTATGACACTATGTATATTGGCCAAAGTACCCTTATTGGTACAAGATAAATCATCTGACTGTGATAGATTTACTCTGCCACTATGTCTATAGGTCAAAGTATCTTATTGTTACAAGATAAATCATCTGACTGTTATAGATTGACTCTGACACTATGTCTATAGGTCACAGTATCCTTATTGTTACAGGATAAATCATCTGACTGTGATAGATTGATTCTGATACTATGTCTTTAGGTCACAGTATCATTATTAATACAGGATAAATCATTTGACTGTGATAGATTGACTCTGACACCATGTCTATAGGTCACAGTATCATTATTGCCACAGGATAAATCATCTGACTGTGATACATTGACTCTGACACTATGTATATTGGCCAAAGTACCATTATTGGTACAAGATAAATCATCTGACTGTGATAGATTTACTCTGCCACCATTTTTATTGGTCAAGGTATCATTATTGTTACAGGATAAATCATCGGACTGTGATAGATTGATTCTGACACTATGTCTATAGGTCACAGTATCATTATTGTTACAGGATAAATCATCTGACTGTGATAGATTGACTCTGACACTATGTGTATTGGCCAAAGTACCATTATTGGTACAAGATAAATCATCTGACTGTAATAGATTGACTCTGACACTATGTCTATTGGCCACAGTACCACTAGTGGTACAGGATAAATCATCTGACTGTGATATATTTACTCTGACGCCTTTTCTTTTGGTCAAGGTATCATTATTGTTACAGGATAAATCATCTGACTGTGATAGATTGACTCTGACACCATGTCTATAGGTCACAGTATCATTATTGTTACGGGATAAATCATCTGAATGTGATAGATTGACTCTTACACCATGTCTATAGGTCACAGTTTCATTATTATTACGGGATAAATCATCTGACTGTGATAAATTGACTTTGACACTATGTCTATAGGCTACAGTATCATTATTGCAACAGGATAAATCACCTGACTGTGATAGATTGACTATGACACCACGTCTATAGGCCACAGTGCCATTTTTGTTACAGAATAAATCATTTGATTGTGATGGATTGACTATGACACCATATCTATAGGCCACAGTACCATTTTTGTTAAAGGATAAATCATCTGACTGTGATAGATTGACTCTGATACTATGTCTATATGTCAAAGTATCATTATTGTTACAGGATAAATCATCTGACTGTGATAGATTGATTCTGACACTATGTCTATGGGTCACATTATCATCATTGTTACAGGATAAATCGTCTGACTGTGATACATTGACTCTGACAGTATGTCTATAGGTCACAGTATCATTATTGCTACAGGATAAATCATCTGACTGTGATACATTGACTCTCACACTATGTATATTGGCCAAAGTACCATTATTGGTACAAGATAAATCATCTGACTGTGATAGATTTACTCTGCCACCATTTTTATTGGTCAAGGTATCATTATTGTTACAGGATAAATCATCGGACTGTGATAGATTGATTCTGACACTATGTCTATAGGTCACAGTATCATTATTGTTACAGGATAAATCATCTGACTGTGATGGATTGTCTCTGACATCATGTCTATAGGTGACAGTATCATTATTGTTACAGGATAAATCATATGATTGTGATAGATTGACTCTGACGCCATGTCTATAGGTCACAGTATCATTATTGTTACAGGATATATCATCTGACTGTGATAGATTGACTCTGACACTATGTCTATTGGCCACAGTACCACTAGTGGTACAGGATAAATCATCTGACTGTGATATATTTACTCTGACGCCTTTTCTTTTGGTCAAGGTATCATTATTGTTACAGGATAAATCATCTGACTGTGATAGATTGACTCTGACACCATGTCTATAGGTCACAGTATCATTATTGTTACGGGATAAATCATCTGACTGTGATAGATTGACTCTTACACCATGTCTATAGGTCACAGTTTCATTATTATGACGGGATAAATCATCTGACTGTGATAAATTGACTTTGACACTATGTCTATAGGCCACAGTATCATTATTGCAACAGGATAAATCACCTGACTGTGATAGATTGACTATGACACCACGTCTATAGGCCACAGTGCCATTTTTGTTACAGAATAAATCATTTGATTGTGATAGATTGACTATGACACCATATCTATAGGCCACAGTACCATTTTTGTTAAAGGATAAATCATCTGACTGTGATAGATTGACTCTGATACTATGTCTATAGGTCAAAGTATCATTATTGTTACAGGATAAATCATCTGACTGTGATAGATTGATTCTGACACTATGTCTATGGGTCACATTATCATCATTGTTACAGGATAAATAGTCTGACTGTGATACATTGACTCTGACATCATGTCTATAGGTGACAGTATCATTACCGTTACAGGATAAATCATCTGACTGTGATAGATTGACCCTGACACCATGTCTATAGGTCACAGTATCATTACCGTTACAAGATAAATCATCTGACTGTGATAGATTGACTCTGACACTATGTTTATTGGCCACAGAAGCACTAGTGGTACAGGATAAATCATCTGACTGTGACAGATTTACTCTGACGCCATTTGTATTGGTCAAGGTCTCATTATTGTTATAGGATAAATCATCTGACTGTGATAGATTGACTCTGACACCATTTCTATTGGTCAAAGTATCATTATTAATACAGGACAAATCATCGGACTGTGATATATTGCTTCTGACACTATGTCTATAGGTCACAGTATCATTAGTGTTATAGGATAAATCATCTGACTGTGATAGATTGTCTCTGACATCATGTGTGTAGGTGACAGTATCATTATTGTTACAGGATAAATCATCTGACTGTGATATATTTACTCTGACGCCATTTCTTTTGGTCAAGGTATCATTATTGTTACAGGATAAAACATCTGACTGTGATAGATTGACTCTGACACCATGTCTATAGGTCACAGTATCATTATTGTTATAGGATAAATCATCGGACTGTGATAGATTGACTCTGACACTATGTCTATAGGTCACAGTATCATTATTGTTACAAGATAAATCATCTGACTGTGATAAATTGATTCTGACCCTATGTCTATAGGTCACAGTATCATTATTGTTACAGGATAAATTATCTGACTGTGATAGATTGACTATGACAGTATGTCTATAGGTCACAGTATCATTATTGTTACAGGATAAATCATCTGACTGTGATAGATTTACTCTGACACCATTTCTATTGGTCAAGGTATCATTATTGTTACAGGATAAATCATCGGACTGTGATAGATTGATTCTGACACCATGTCTATAGGTCACAGTATCATTATTATTACGGGATAAATCATCTGACTGTGATAGATTGACTCTGACACCACGTCTATAGGCCACAGTACCATTTTTGTTATCTGACTTTGATAGATTGACTCTGACACTATGTCTATAGGTCACAGTATCCTTATTGTTACAGGATAAATCATCTGACTGTGATAGATTGACTCTGACAGTATGTCTATAGGTCACAGTATCATTATTGTTACAGGATAAATCATCTGACTGTGATAGATTGACTCTGACACTATGTGTATTGGCCAAAGTACCATTATTGGTACAAGATAAATCATCTGACTGTAATAGATTTACTCTGACACCATTTCTTTTGGTCAAGGTATCATTATTGTTACAAGATAAATTATCGGACTGTGATAGATTGATTCTGACACTATGTCTATAGGTCACAGTATCATTTTTGTTACAGGATAAATCATATGAGTGTGAAAGATTGACTCGGACGCCATGTCTATAGGTCACAGTATCATTATTGTTACATGATATATCATCTGACTGTGATAGATTGACTCTGACACTATGTCTTTTGGCCACAGTACCACTAGTGGTACAGGATAAATCATCTGACTGTGATATATTTACTCTGACGCCTTTTCTTTTGTTTAAGGTATCATTATTGTTACAGGATAAATCATCAGACTGTGATAGATTGACTCTGACACCATGTCTATAGGTCACAGTATCCTTATTGTTACGGAATAAATCATCGGACTGTGATAGATTGACTCTTACACCATATCTATAGGTCACAGTTTCATTATTATAACGGGATAAATCAACTGACTGTGATAAATTGACTCTGACACTATGTCTATAGGCCACAGTACCATTATTGCTACAGGATAAATCACCTGACTGTGATAGATTGACTCTTACACCATGTCTATAGGTCACAGTTTCATTATTATTACGGGATAAATCAACTGACTGTGATAAATTGACTCTGACTCTATGTCTATAGGCCATAGTACCATTATTGCTACAGGATAAATCATCTGATTGTGATGGATTGACTATGACACCATATCTATAGGCCACAGTACCATTTTTGTTACAGGATAAATCATCTGACTGTGATAGATTGACTCTGACACTATGTCTATAGGTCAAAGTATCATTATTGTTATAGGATAAATCATCTGACTGTGATAGATTGATTCTGACACTATGTCTATGGGTCACATTATCATCATTGTTCCAGGATAAATCGTCTGACTGTGATAGATTGACTCTGACATCATGTCTATAGGTGACAGTATTATTACCGTTACAGGATAAATCATCTGACTGTGATAGATTGACTCTGACACTATGTCTATTGGCCAAAGTACCACTAGTGGTACAGGATAAATCATCTGACTGTGACAGATTTACTCTGACGCCATTTTTTTTGGTCAAGGTATCATTATTTTTATAGGATAAATCATCTGACTGTGATAGATTAACTCTGACACCATGTCTATAGGTCACAGTATCATTATTATTACGGGATAAATCATCTGACTGTGATAGATTGACTCTGACATCATTTCTATTGGTCAAGGTATCATTATTGTTACAGGATAAATCATCGGACTGTGATAGATTGATTCTGACGCTATGTCTATAGATCACAGTATCATTAATGTTATATGATAAATCATCTGACTGTGATAGATTGTCTCTGACATCATGTGTGTAGGTAACAGTATCATTATTGTTACATGATAAATCATCTGACTGTGATAGATTAACTCTGATACCATGTTTATAGGTCACAGTATCATTATTGTTACAGGATAAATCATCTGACAGTGAAAGATTGACTCTGACACTATGTATATTGGCCAAAGTACCATTATTGGTACAAGATAAATCATCTGACTGTGATAGATTTACTCTGACACCATTTCTATTGGTCATAGTATCATTATTGTTACAGGATAAATCATCTGACTGTGATAGATTGTCTCTGACATCATGTCTATAGGTGAGAGTATCATTATTGTTACAGGATAAATCACATGACTGTGATAGATTAACTCTGACATCATGTCTATAGGTCACAGTATCATTATTGTTACAGGAGATATCATCTGACTGTAATAGATTGACTCTGACACTATGTCTATTGGCCACAGTACCACTGGTGTTACAGGATAAATCATCTGACTGTGATATATTTACTCTGACGCCTTTTCTTTTGTTCAAGGTATCATTATTGTTACAGGATAAATCATCTGACTGTGATAGATTGACTCTGACACTATGTCTATAGGTCACGGTATCCTTATTGTTACAGGATAAATCATCTGACTGTGATATACTGACTCTGACAGTATGTCTATAGGTCACAGTATCATTATTGTTACAGGATAAATCATCTGACTGTGATAGATTGGCTCTCACACTATGTATATTGGCCAAAGTACCATTATTGGTACAAGATAAATCATCTGACTGTGATAGATTTACTCTGACACCATTTCTATTGGTCAAGGTATCATTATTGTTACAGGATAAATCATCGGACTCTGATAGATTGATTCTGACACTATGTCTATAGGTCACAGTATCATTATTGTTACAGGATAAATCATCTGACTGTGATAGATTGACTCTGACACCATTTCTTTAGGTCACAGTATCATTATTATTACAGGATAAATCATCTGACTGTGATAGATTGACTCTGACACCATTTCTATTGGTCAAGGTATCATTATTGAAACAGGATAAATCATCGGACTGTGATAGATTGATTCTGACACTATGTCTATAGGTAACAGTATCATTAGTGTTATATGATAAATCATCTGACTGTGATAGATTGTCTCTGACACCACGTCTATAGGCCACAGTACCATTTTTGTTACAGGATAAATCATCTGACTGTGATAGATTGACTCTGACAGTATGTCTATAGGTCACAGTACCCTTTTTGTTACAGGATAAATCATCTGACTGTGATATATTGACTCTGACAGTATGTCTATAGGTCACAGTATCATTATTGTTACAGGATAAATCATCTGACTGTGATAGATTGACTCTGACAGTATGTCTATAGGTCACAGTACCCTTTTTGTTACAGGATAAATCATCTGACTGTGATATATTGACTCTGACAGTATGTCTATAGGTCACAGTATCATTATTGTTACAGGATAAATCATCTGACTGTGATAGATTGACTCTCACACTATGTATATTGGCCAAAGTACCATTATTGGTACAAGATAAATCATCTGACTGTGATAGATTTAGTCTGACACCATTTCTATTGGTCAAGGTATCATTATTGTTACAGGATAAATCATCGGACTGTGATAGATTGATTCTGACACTATGTCTATAGGTCACAGTATCATTATTGTTACAGGATAAATCATATGACTGTGATAGATTGTCTCTGACATCATGTCTTTAGGTGACAGTATCATTATTGTTACATGATAAATCATATGACTGTGATAGATTGACTCTGACGCCATGTCTATAGGTCACAGTATCATTATTGTTACATGATATCTCATCTGACTGTGATAGATTGACTCTGACACTATGTCTATTGGCCACAGTACCACTAGTGGTACAGGATAAATCATCTGGCTGTGATATATTTACTCTGACGCCTTTTCTTTTGTTCAAGGTATCATTATTGTTAACAGAATAAATCATCTGACTGTGATAGATTGACTCTGACACCATGTCTATAGGTCACAGTATCATTATTTATACGGGATAAATCATCTGACTGTGATAGATTGACTCTTACACCATGTCTATAGGTCACAGTTTCATTATTATTACGGGATAAATCATCTGACTGTGATAAATTGACTCTGACACTATGTCTATAGGCCACAGTACCATTATTGCTACAGGATAAATCACCTGACTGTGATAGATTGACTCTGACACCACGTCTATAGGCCACAGTGCCATTTTTGTTACAGGATAAATCATCTGATTGTGATGGATTGACTATGACACCATGTCTATAGGCCACAGTACCATTTTTGTTACAGGATAAATCATCTGACTGCGATAGATTGACTCTGACACTATGTCTATAGGTCAAAGTATCATTATTGTTACAGGATAAATCATCTGACTGTGATAGATTGATTCTGACAACTATGTCTATGGGTCACATTATCATCATTGTTACAGGATAAATCGTCTGACTGTGATAGATTGACTCTGACATCATGTCTATAGGTGACAGTATCATTACCGTTACAGGATAAATCATCTGACTGTGATTGATTGACTCTGACACTATGTCTATTGGCCACAGTACCACTAGTGGTACAGGATAAATCATCTGACTGTGACAGATTTACTCTGACGCCATTTCTATTGGTCAAGGTATCATTACTGTTATAGGATAAATCATCTGACTGTGATAGATTGACTCTGACACCATGTATATAGGTCACAGTAGCATTACTGTTACGGGATAAATAATCTGACTGTGATGGATTGAGTCTGACACCATGTCTATAGGTCACAGTATCATTATTATTACGGGATAAATCATCTGACTGTGATAGATTGACTCTGACACCATTTCTATTGGTCAACGTATCATTATTGAAACAGGATAAATCATCGGACTGTGATAGATTGATTCTGACACTATGTCTATAGGTAACAGTATCATTAGTGTTATATGATAAATCATCTGACTGTGATAGATTGTCTCTGACACCACGTCTATAGGCCACAGTGCCATTTTTGCTACAGGATAAATCATCTGACTGCGATAGATTGACTCTGACACTATGTCTATAAGTCAAAGAATCATTATTGTTACAGGATAAATCATCTGACTGTGATGAATTGATTTTGACAACTATGTCTATGGGTCACATTATCATCATTTTTACAGGATAAATCGTCTGACTGTGATAGATTGACTCTGACATCATGTCTATAGGTGACAGTATCATTACCGTTACAGGATAAATCATCTGACTGTGATGGATTGACTCTGACACTATGTCCATTGGCCACAGTACCACTAGTGGTACAGGATAAATCATATGACTGTGACAGATTTACTCTGACGCCA
Organism: Mytilus galloprovincialis; assembly: GCF_965363235.1. NCBI lineage: Eukaryota > Metazoa > Mollusca > Bivalvia > Mytilida > Mytilidae > Mytilus > Mytilus galloprovincialis. Next base: position 26,178,902 of record NC_134838.1, read on the forward strand.
TTTCTATTGGTCAAGGTATCATTATTGTTAACAGAATAAATCATCTGACTGTGATAGATTGACTCTGACACCATGTCTATAGGTCACAGTATCATTATTCATACGGGATAAATCATCTGATTGTGATAGATTGACTCTTACACCATGTCTATAGGTCACAGTTTCATTATTATTACGGGATAAATCATCTGACTGTGATAAATTGACTCTGACAGTATGTCTATAGGCCACAGTACCATTATTGCTACAGGATAAATCACCTGACTGTGATAGATTGACTCTGTTACCAAGTCTATAGGCCACAGTGCCATTTTTGTTAGAGGATAAATCATCTGATTGTGATGGATTGACTATTACACCATGTCTCTAGGCCACAGTACCATTTTTGTTACAGGATAAATCATCTGACTGCGATAGATTGACTCTGACACTATGTCTATAGGTCAAAGTATCATTATTGTTACAGGATAAATCATCTGACTGTGATAGATTGATTCTGACAACTATGTCTATGGGTCACATTATCATCATTGTTACAGGATAAATCGTCTGACTGTGATAGATTGACTCTGACATCATGTCTATAGGTGACAGTATCATTACCGTTACAGGATAAATCATATGACTGTGATTGATTGACTCTGACACTATGTCTATTGGCCACAGTACCACTAGTGGTACAGGATAAATCATCTGACTGTGACAGATTTACTCTGACGCCATTTCTATTGGTCAAGGTATCATTACTGTTATAGGATAAATCATCTGACTGTGATAGATTGACTCTGACACCATGTGTATAGGTCACAGTATTATTACTGTTACGGGATAAATAATCTGACTGTGATGGATTGAGTCTGACACCATGTCTATAGGTCACAGTATCATTATTATTACGGGATAAATCATCTGACTGTGATAGATTGACTCTGACACCATTTCTATTGGTCAAGGTATCATTATTGTTAACAGAATAAATCATCTGACTGTGATAGATTGACTCTTACACCATGTCTATAGGTCACAGTTTCATTATTATTACGGGATAAATCATCTGACTGTGATAAATTGACTCTGACAGTATGTCTATAGGCCACAGTACCATTATTGCTACAGGATAAATCACCTGACTGTGATAGATTGACTCTGACACCACGTCTATAGGCCACAGTGCCATTTTTGTTACAGGATAAATCATCTGATTGTGATGGATTGACTATGACACCATGTCTATAGGCCACAGTACCATTTTTGTTACAGGATAAATCATCTGACTGCGATAGATTGACTCTGACACTATGTCTATAGGTCAAAGTATCATTATTGTTACAGGATAAATCATCTGACTGTGATAGATTGATTCTAACAACTATGTCTATGGGTCACATTATCATCATTGTTACAGGATAAATCGTCTGACTGGGATAGATTGACTCTGACATCATGTCTATAGGTGACAGTATCATTACCGTTACAGGATAAATCATCTGACTGTGATTGATTGACTCTGACACTATGTCTATTGGCCACAGTACCACTAGTGGTACAGGATAAATCATCTGACTGTGATAGATTGACTCTGACACCATGTATATAGGTCACAGTATTATTACTGTTACGGGATAAATAATCTGACTGTGATGGATTGAGTCTGACACCATGTCTATAGGTCACAGTATCATTATTATTACGGGATAAATCATCTGACTGTGATAGATTGACTCTGACACCATTTTTATTGGTCAAGGTATCATTATTGTTAACAGAATAAATCATCTGACTGTGATAGATTGACTCTGACATCATGTCTATAGGTCACAGTATCATTATTCATACGGGATAAATCATCTGACTGTGATAGATTGACTCTTACACCATGTCTATAGGTCACAGTTTCATTATTATTACGGGATAAATCATCTGACTATGATAAATTGACTCTGACAGTATGTCTATAGGCCACAGTACCATTATTGCTACAGGATAAATCACCTGACTGTGATAGATTGACTCTGACACCACGTCTATAGGCCACAGTGCCATTTTTGTTACAGGATAAATCATCTGATTGTGATGGATTGACTATGACACCATGTCTATAGGCCACAGTACCATTTTTGTTACAGGATAAATCATCTGACTGCGATAGATTGACTCTGACACTATGTCTATAGGTCAAAGTATCATTATTGTTACAGGATAAATCATCTGACTGTGATAGATTGATTCTGACAACTATGTCTATGGGTCACATTATCATCATTGTTACAGGATAAATCGTCTGACTGGGATAGATTGACTCTGACATCATGTCTATAGGTGACAGTATCATTACCGTTACAGGATAAATCATCTGACTGTGATTGATTGACTCTGACACTATGTCTATTGGCCACAGTACCACTAGTGGTACAGGATAAATCATCTGACT